>NC_053026.1:449405474-449705474 GCF_003073215.2 Triticum urartu
GACGAGGAGTAAGCATCTAGTCTGAACTTTCGTCAGTTCAGTTAGTGCAGACGAAAGCGCAGTTACGTCAGTGTAGTTGTACTGCCATCAGTGAGTCTTGCATCAGTAGTTTGTGCTCTCGCCGGCGATGAGAGATCAGCGGTGTTGAATGAGAGCGACAACGGCGGCGAGGGCAAGGGGCGAGAGAAGTTATTAGGGATTGAAATTAGGGAATCGCCGCGAGCAGAGGATTTGGAGTTTTGTGTGCTACTGACCAGGGGACCTAATAACATAAATAATATATATAGTGGGGGGCTTTCTAAAAAATAACAAGACGCTGGGCGCGTGCCTTTATCCGACGTGGCCTGCCAAATGTCACGTTGTGAGCAATTTGTATGCGTTTGTTACGGCAGTAGAGTTCATGTACTACTTTTTTGGGGGTTTTAGTTTTTGTATGAAACTGTTCCCACCACCACAAGTTTATGTACTAAAACATGTATTAACTCAAAATAAAAAACACCTGCTCTCCTAGAACAGCTCAGCCAGGATCAAAAGGAATTCCAGCGCCTGCCAGATTCCAGAGATGGATTTCGTCACGCACTCTCGTAAGGAAAACTTCCTGGGGCAGTGACAGGTGTTCAAAAAGTCTCCTATTCCTCTCCCGCCATATCTCCTAGCATAGCAGTTGGATGATCGATAATGTGCCCTTCTTCTTTGATTGTGTTGCACTGTTGTAGCAGTTTCCCATCCAATCTTTGATCGTGGTGACCTATGGCCAGGACGCTGGAGCTAGCGCCGGCATGTTGCATAGCGAGGCAGTTTTGTCCCAAGCATGCCGAGACCAAGGGCACTTGGTTAGAAGGTGCATCGTGGTTTCCAGGTTCCTCTCGCATAGCGAGCAGAAGTAGTCGTTGACCCAACCACGACGGAGCAACGCGTCTGCCGTAAGGAATCGTCCCAGTATGGTTGTCCAAATGAAGAAGCGACACCTCCCAGGTGCCCAGGACGTCCAGATCAGATTGTAATTGTCCATGGGAATAGAGCCCTCAAACTGCAGAAGGTAGGCTGAGCGGGCCATGTACTCCTTCTCGGGAGTGAAATGCTAGGTAATTGTGTCTGGATGGCCAACACACAGTACCACGTCGTCAAGCATGGTTGCCAGCCGGTTCAACTCTGGGAGCAAGTCGTCGGACAGCCAGTGCGCGAGGTCGAGAAGCCAGTTGTCACCGGCCAGCGCCACCTCTACGGTTCGGTTCTTGCGGGATGTAATCTTGAACAAAGACGGGGCGATGGTCTTGGGACATTGTCCAGCAAGCCACCGGTCATGCGAAAAGCTCGCCTTGGAACCATCCTCAATTGTTATGTATGTGACCATAGCGAACAACGTGCGATCCGCATCGTCGCAAGGGAGGGGAGATTTAGCCCATGGTCGCGGTGGGTCTTGCCAGGCTAACCAGAGCCATCGCAAGCGCAGCGCTGCGCCAAATTTGTTCAGGTCAAGCAAGGTGTTTGGGGCGGCAAACAAGACTCCAAGCTACCCTGCACTTTCCGCCGTTGCAAGAGCTCTCCCCACTCCATAACCAGGCGCGACACATTTGCACCAATCTTTTAAGGGCCGATGCCGGTAGCTTGTGCACTGTCATCAAGTAAATAGCCAGGGACGTGAGTCCAGATTTAAGGAGCACTAGCCGACCGCTCTTGGCCATGAAACCACCCTTCCATGCCGCAGTTTTGTTTCCGAATTTGTGTATCAATGGGTCCAAGTCTACCTTAGTCGGGTTTCATAGTGAAAGTGGCATGCCGAGGTAGGTTACTGGGAAATGCTTGACTGGAATACCGAGAGGCTGAAGGATGTTATCCAAATCAAGTCCGGCACACCGAATTGGAATGGCCGAGCTTTTGCAAGCATTTGTGTGCAGTCCCATGGCCTTGGCGAAGCACTCGAGCAGATGTGACTTACAAAGGAGTCATGATGATGAACAGAAGGCTGCTTCTACTTGTTCTTTTAGCCTACACAGATGTGCCTTGTGTTATGCATTCAGCGGTTGCTCATCATAGTCGTCATCGTCGTCTTCTTTGTCCAGGGGTGTGCGTGGCTACGAGCCAAGTCATGGTCTGCCCAAATGGTGGGGCATGCCGGGTACCATTGTGTGATTACCCATCTTCTCTATCGTTTCAGGGGAGTGTCTGGCGACTTCTAACTCGGGCATGTGGGATCACAATTAGGAAAATGGCCTTTTAGCATGTACCAGGCCATCGCACACAACCAGTCAGCCATGTTGTTGTGTGTGCAGAGAGCTCGGGCAGGCATCTCTCGACAGCATGAGGCAGCATATGTGGCGCAAGGCTAACACCCTGCCAGGCGCACACTCGCATCGCTAGGCATGGCCGTGTGTGCCTGCCTGGCTCACGCGACTGATAAAGCACGACGCAAAGGAAAAAAATCCATGCAAACATCTAGCGAGATAGCATCCCCAAAGCAAGTACGCCACCAGCCGGCCACTAGGTGGAACAGGTCACACGGGCTGACAGAGTCCTAATCTCGAGCAGCCAACCCAAAACCACATCATCTGGCAAAGGAGGGCCATGGCAAGAAGCCAAGGCACAACCCGATAGCCACCTCACATGAACGAAACAACCTGTCAAGATGCGTCTGACGCAAAGACTATAAAGCGGGGTTAAGCGTATGCCTTAGCAGGGACGCGTTGCGTGTTATTTATAGGCACAGAAGATTACAGAGTTTAGGTAGGTTGTTGTAGGATTGATCTCCAAGTCATAATCTATACAAGGGATAGAGATCAACCTAAACATATCCTAACTACCTGAATACAACACGCACACGCCCACACATGTATATGGTTTATATGTACACCGTATACATCCTATAATACATACTTTAACACGCCCCCTCAATCACAACTTTATCAAGTTGAGATTGTTCTTGAATTCTTCCAATTTGCGCCATGACAAGGCTTTAGTAAAGCTATCTGCAACTTGATCATTAGTAGGAATAAAACGAATGTCCAATAGCTTCTTGGTTACTCTTTCACGAACAAAATGATAGTCTACTTCAATGTGCTTTGTTCTTGCATGGAACACTGGATTTGCTGACAGATAAGTAGCACCAATATTGTCACACCATAATCGTGCAACAGAAGAATGATTTATACCTAGTTCAGCAAGCAGGGTTTGAACCCATATCAACTCAGCCATGGCATTTGCTAGAGCTTTGTATTCAGCCTCAGGGATGGATCTAGACACAATGGCTTGTTTTCGTGCACTCCAAGATATGAGGTTTGGTCCAAAGAAAACAGCAAAGCCACCAGTTGACTTTCTATCATCAGGACAACCTGCCCAATCTGCATCTGAAAAGGCACTTACCACATTTGAGTTTGACCTTGTGAATTTTAATCCTGTACTCATAGTACCTCTGAGATATCTCAAAATTCTCTTCACTGCAGTCCAATGCTGAAGAGTAGGGGCATGCAAGAATTGACACACCTTGTTGACAGGGAAACATATGTCAGGCCTTGTAAGTGTCAAGTACTGTAAAGCACCTACCACACTTCTGTAGTTTGTGGCTGCTTCGGCTCCCAAGGGCTCCCCTTCTTCCTTGGAAAGTTTTTCAGTAGTTGAAAGTGGCATGTTTGAAACTTTACAACTCATCATACCTGACCTTTTTAATATATCTGGCACATATTTTTCTTGACTTAAGACTATCCCATCAGTTACCTTTTTCACTTCTATTCCCAAGAAGTAGTGCAAATCGCCAAGGTCTTTAAGTGCAAAGTCTCTCTTGAGATCTTCCAACAGTGCGCTGACCGCATCTTGTGATGAGCTGGCCACAATAATATCATCAACATATACCAACATAAAGATGATTATTTTTCCCTTCTTATAGAAGAAAAGTGACGTATCAGCCTTTGAAGGTCGAAAGCCAAGCCTTTGAAGTTTATCACTTAACCTAGAATACCATGCTCTAGGTGCTTGTTTCAGACCATATAATGCCTTGTCAAGTTTGCACACATAATGATATTTGTCTTTTACCTCATACCCAGGTGGCTGTTTCATGTAGACTTCCTCCTCTAGAACGCCATGAAGAAACGCATTCTGCACATCCAATTGACGAAGACTCCAACCATTTGATACTGCAACAGAAAGAACAAGTCTGATAGTAGCTGCTTCGACAACAGGACTAAACGTGTCCTCATAGTCAATACCGTACCGTTGTTTAAAACCCTTTGCTACTAATCTAGCCTTGTATATGTCTATTTCTCCACTGGACTTTCTTTTGACTCTGTAAACCCATTTATAATCAATTATATTTCTGCCTCTTCCTGGAGGAACCAAGTGCCAAGTTTTGTTTCTAATAAGAGCATCATATTCTTCATCCATAGCATTTTTCCAGTTTTTATCCTCAAAAGCCTCAATCAAGTTTCCTAGCTCACCTGTGACAGCTAGGCCACCAAAACGAGCATTACTGTACCTGACCGTGCCATCCGTCCGAACCTTGGGCTTCAAAACTCCATGTTGTGATCTGGTTCTCATCGGCATAGAATCGGCAGCATGGGGCCGCTGCACAGAAGATCCGGCGGGATCCGGCGCGGCAGACGATCCAGCGGCACCCGATCCGAGGCTGATTTCCTCGGAGCCGGAGCCAGTTGCTCGTTGGGCCACTTGGCGAGGCCCACCAGATGACGCGAAGAGGCACCTGGCCTGGCGCGTGAGTGCGGTTGGCCCACCTGCGCCACTGGGCCCGCCTTGGGTTGTCGTTGTCTCACCCGCGGGGCCGCAGGGGGACGCGTGGTCGTCCGCTGGTGGCCCGCCTGACCCCGAGGCGGTGCACAGCCACTGCCTGGCGCGGCCGGCGAGGGCGGATCCGCATCGGGATCGCCGCTGTCAGCTCCTGGTGCAGCACCTGAATCCTCCTCGTGCTCCGCGCTTGTCCTTTGCTGCTGCATAAAATCATAGTGCACAACCGAATTTCCTCCAAAATTTATAGCAGAATTTTCATGAGAATTACCCAAGTGATCATTAGCTATATGTTCGTCCCCATGATCAGGAGGTACGGAGGAGGAATTTTTAGAGAGGAGGACTTCGGATCTGATAGGTGCACCGGCATTAGGGTTTAATTTGGCAAAGGGAAACAGCGTTTCATCGAACACAACGTCCCGAGAAATATAAACACATCCAGCAGTTATGTCTAGACACTTGAAACCTTTGTGAAGGTTACTGTAGCCAAGGAAAACGCATTGTTTGGAGCGGAATTCAAGCTTGCGAGAATTGAAAGGACGGAGGTTAGGCCAACATGCGCATCCAAAAGTACGAAGAGCATGATAGTTTGGTGTTTCATGAAATAATTTTTCTAGTGGAGTTTCAAGATTGATCACCTTACTTGGTGTGCGATTGATCAAGTATCCGGCAGTGATGAATGCCTCATCCCAAAATTTGAGGGGCATAGACGCATGAGCTAACAGTGAGAGGCCAACCTCGACAATGTGGCGATGCTTTCTTTCGGCGGAGCCATTTTGCTGATGAGCATACGGGCAGAAAACATGGTGTGTGATGCCAACTTGGCGAAAAAAGGAATTTAACCTCTCATACTCACCACCCCAGTCGGTTTGCATGGTGATGATTTTGCGATCAAAGAGTCTTTCTACAAGTGCTTGAAATTCATGAAACACTTTAAAGACCTCTGACCTATGCTTAAGAAGAAATATCCACGTAAATTTATTGAAATCATCAATAAAGCTCACATAATAATTCTTTTTAATTGATTGAATCACGGGCAGGTCCCCATACATCAGAATAAATAAGCTCTAAAGGAGCATTTGGAAAACTACTAGAATGTGGATAGGGAAGTTGGTGACTTTTGCCTTGTTGGCATGCATCACACACCCCCTCTTTATTCAACTCATGAACTGAAAAAGGAATTTGGTTCTTGCTAAGAACATGCTGAACGATTTTCAAAGACGGATGACCTAGTCGATCGTGCCACCTTGACGGAGAGATCTTGGTGGCACCAAAAGCATGCCTGCCCGGGCCTAAAGAAGCTGATGATAGGGGGTAGAGGCCGGATCTACACCTACCGCGGAGGAGGGTGCTCCTCGTTGCCTTGTCCTTAATGAAGAAGAAACGAGGGTGAGTTTCAAGAAACACATTATTGTCTTGAGATAGACGATGAGCAGAAACAAGATTTTTTGTGGCTTTAGGTGAGTAAATGACATCTTTTAGATGAAGATTACGAGTGGGAGTACGAACATATGCTTGACCAATATGAGTAATTTTCATACCTGCTCCGTTGGGCATGTTCACTTGATCATGGCCGTTGTATCTCTCCCTCATGGTGAGCTTGTCGAGCTCTCCGGTGATGTGATCTATGGCGCCTGTGTCAACGTACCAATTGGTGTCGACGCCGTAGGAGGAGTTGGACACGGCGCTCGCACTCTTCTCCTTGGTGAATGCGATGTCGAAGCACCTGTAGCACTCTATGGCGGTGTGGTTCGGCTTCTTGCAGATCTGGCAGAACACCTCAGGGAGCTCATCTCGTCCGCCGCCTCCTTGGCCACGCCCACCGTGACCGTTCCCGCGGCCGCCTCCGTTCCTGCCACGGCCTCCGCCGCGAGAGAAGCCATCGCGACCACCACGGGAGGCGGCGTTCGCGGATGAGTCGGACGACGAGTTGCCACCCTCGAACATGGCGAGGCGGCTCTCGAAGAGTATGACTTGCGCGTAGAGCTCGTTGGGCTTGATGGGGACGGTCCTGGCGCAGATGGAGGAGACGAAGGACATGTAGTCGAAATCCAAGTCAACAAGGATATACGACACCATATCATCGTCCGTGAGCGGCTTGCCGATGGCAGCCATCTCATCACCAAGGGCCTTCATGCAGCCAAGATACTCAGCGATGGTGGAGTTTCCCTTCTTGGTGGTGGAGAGGGCTATCCTCGTATTGACGATGGCCACCTGCGTCTGGGAGATGAAGATCTCCGTGATTGCAGTCCATGCTGCTGACGTCGTGGTGCATGTTGCGATCTGAACCATCACAGGGGGTGAGATGGAATTGAAAAGAAAACTCAGAACCTGAGAGTCTCGAGCCCTGTCGATCTCATATGCCGGGTTCGGCACATCGGTGACCTTGCCGTCTTTGTCCGACAGCTTGGGCGCCGGTTCCTCCCTCTCTGGATCGAGGTAGGTGACCAGCTGAGCGCCACGGATCATGGCCAGAGCCTGCGCACGCCAGACGTTGAAATTGGAGCGATGGAGTTTCTCAGCGATGGGGATGAGCACGGATGGGGCGGCTGCGGTGGAGCTTGAGGAAGACATGGCGGCGCAAGAGATGTGCGTAGAGGAGAGGCTCTGAATACCATATAAAGATGGGTTAAGCGTATGCCTTAGCAGGGGACGCGTTGCCTGTTATTTATAGACACAGGAGATTACAGGGTTTAGGTAGTTAGGTTGTTGTAGGATTGATCTCCAAGTCATAATCTATACAAGGGATAGAGATCAACCTAAACATATCCTAACTACCTGAATACAACACGCACACGCCCACACATGTATACGGTTTATATGTACACCGTATACATCGTATAATACATACTTTAACAAAGACGAGTAGAGCGATCGCATATGCCCGGCCTTTTAGTGTCACGGTCTGGCCAAGCGGGGTGTTCTAGGGCTCCTCTGAGTTTCAAAATCAACCTTGTGAAGTGGTTGGTCAAGATCGATGAATGTACCATGCAATGTTTCAGCCGCTGGACTTGCTCGAATGTGAAGGGGCTTTGCTTGCCCATTTTATTGCTGTCACAGGCGCTTACCAACGAACAACAATTACAATTAGGATAAGGTGCCCCTTTTGCTATGTACTCCCACCATTTCTTTTTAGTTTGCATATAAGATTTGGTCAAAGTCAAGTTTTGTAAAGTTTGACCAACTTTATTAAAAAAACAACATCTACAATACTAAAGCTATATGTTATGAAAATTAATTTCATGATGCATCTAACAATCTTGATTTCATATTGTGAATCCTAATATTTTTTCCTATAAACTTAGTCAAAATTGACAAAGTTTGACCTTGACTAAATCTTATATGCAGACTAAAAACAAATGAAGGGAGTATCATGCTACCGCACACCAACTAGTCACCCCTCTTGTCGTGTCCCCGGCTAATGGCTTGATCTTTTTGGTGCCTCCTTTATTTGCACCCAGATGTCAAACACTAGGTGCTCCCCCTGGCATGTATACGTAGAAAACAATCAAGCCAGAAGTTAACCGGACAGTGGCGCTAGATGGGCACACGTGTACAAGGTAGGTGTGTGTGAAATGGGATGGGTCACGCCTGCCTTACTCGGCAGGAACAAGCTCCCCTTTACCTCTTCCATGCCTACCTGCATCGCCATAGCGCGTGAGCCCATGATAGGATCAACCGACATGCAAAGATATCTTAATTCTCACAAAGGAAGCTGATGAGCTCGCTTTACTACTTAGGTTAAGATTGTCAACAATCTCGACCATTTTGGGGGACCATTGGGATGAACATGGAATATCTTTGTGCCAGTTGCCGACTGGAAGGACAACTCAACTAGAGTCAGCTCCTTTACCCCGATCATCTTAGTCGGTTCAACCGCGGGCTTGTATATCTATACCAATCTATACCGGGAAGCCCATGCCGACTGATCACCTCGGTTGTCGTGTACCCAGGCATTTCCTTGCACGTACACCATTGGTGTGTGCACCCGGCTAACAACGAAGGCAGAAGTTGTCGGGGCAGCGAGACACCCTGGGTACAGACGCACACAATGGGCGCGGGTCAAGCGAGAAGAGTAACACCTGCCTTGCCCAGCAAGCCCAATTACCCCTGTCACATGTAACTACACGAGACGTGGGGCGCAAGCATAAAACTCATGAGCCCAAGGCAGTTTTGCAATGCCAAAGCGTATTGAATCCGGTGGTCCATTGGACATAAAGAAACCAACACTCACAACACTACATGCCAACATTGTAATGAATGATAACTCTAGATCATAAGCACACCAAAACACCTAGATACACCCCAACGACAAAGTCAGACGAACACACATCATGTACTCGGACGAAGGAGCATAGCCGGGGCAGACAAACACAACAACTGAGTTACAGCCGCCGACCAACAATAGCCCGACATATACACGGGATCATATAATAAACTGAATAATAAAAAAATACACAAAAAGAAGGCCATATCCAACCATAACATTCACCTCACACAGTTTTACAAGGCATATGGTTGCTCGTTGGGCAAACCTCCTGCATGGACGACGCGAGCCAATAAGCTGCTAAACCTGCTCGATGCTGACATTCAATTGTCTGCTCGATGTCGGCCACGTTTTCCTCCAGGCTCGTTGTGCCATCCACCATGATCCTCTCACTCGAATAGAGTCTTCAAGAAGCCAAGGCCATTAGAAAAGAAGATCTTCACGTCCAAAAGCGGCAGGTAAGGCTAAGGACGGGCGCAAAGGAAGAACAAACAAGCAATAAGAGAAGCTGCAACCAAGAGGATGGAAGAAAAAAACACAAACACCACCGTGGGCAGAAGAACAAAAAATATCGTCGAAAGAAGCAAGATGACAACGGGAAAAACAAAGAGAAAACGCATCAAACCTGAGAAATGAATGCCAGCCACCCTCGTCGGCCTTCATTGTGACGACTTCTTCCACGCACTGACGTTGTATTGCCGTCGCGCTGGAGAATGTCCACCTCGAGATCGCGCTTGACGCTAGCGATAATGTTCAAAGAGGACTCAACGCAACTGTCTTAATGAAAGGATGGAAATGCCCATGAAGCACCCCCACTTGGCACAACTCGACTCGCACAAGACGGCCACACAGAGGTGGGCACATGGTAGTGCCTCGCTCAAATAGAACTACACCTGCCCAGATGGGTGCACCATCCGAGTCAAGCACGTGTGGGCCCATATTTGCTCGAGCGAAGTAGCCCATCAGAGGCACCAGAACCGATGTGCGCACATGGCTTACGAGGCCGGGCATGCAATGCAATTCAAAGTCCCCAAGCTAGACGCACGCATGTGCCCTCTTCGCGTGAGCTAAGCAGCCTGGCAAGGGCGAAGACGTAGCAGGGCCCCGCGCGAGTGGGCGCAGTCTCTAGCCGTTGGCCCTTAGGGTGCGCCTAAAATCGTTGTCTAAAGGTGAGCCGGCGTAAAAAATAAGTCTGGGGCGAGTTGGTCTTCAGCCACCGGTCCCAGGGCCGTCCCAGGCACGATTAAAAAAAAGTATAGCAAATTTCGGCAAATTTCGACGAAGTTCGACTAAACACGACTAAATTTCAACAAACTTGGGCATATATTAGACATGTTCGCGGATTTTCATTACATAGCAAAATAAATAACTAATCTAAAAAGAAACTGGCTGAATGCCGAGTAGTCGCCGTCGTCGCCGCCGTCGTCGGCCTTCTCCTCCTTGACGTGGCCGTCCCTGGTGGATCCCTGACCGGCGTCGCCAACGCAGGCTGGTGGCGACGGCGCGTCGTCGTCGTCGCTGTCCTCGATGACAATGACGCCTCTTTCGTCGCAGCCCCGGCGGCGCTGCGCGAAGCGCTGCAGGGCGGCGCGCTGGCGCTCCCTCGCCATCTTCAGGGAGTCGGCGCACGCCCATTCCAGGGCCGCGTCGTCGTCGAGCTCGACGTCGCCGCCGTGCTCCGTCTTCACCGCGGGGAGGAGGCCCGGCTCCGTCTTCACCCACGCGAGCCCCGGCTCCTTCTTGGGCTTGACGAAGTGCGGAGGAGGAGCCGACGAGGAGGCGCGCCGGCCGCCCTCGTTGATGACGATGCCGGCGCTGCGAGTGCGTCATCCGAGCGGCGTCTCCGCCGCGGGCTCGGCCTTGACGCCGAGTAACGCCGGAGAGCCGGAGGAGTGCGAAGAAGAGTGTGATGAGGAGGAAGAAGAGGAGGCGCCGAACCTCCTGGGCAACCATTGCCCGTCGCGTCGGCGGTGAGCCGTGGCCGTGGCGGCCGCCCTCGCCGGGGGGTACGCCAACGGCGGGTTGTTGCCGCCCTCGAGGTGCGTCAGCACGCCCTCGAGTGTGCGGCCGGGGACGCCCCACCACAGGCGGCGCCCCTCGCTGTTCTTCATGCCGCCGACGACCGCCGCGCCGTTGGTGGACGCCAGCCGCTGCTGCTGACGGCGCTAGAAGTACGCCGCCCAAGCCGCATGGTTGTCGGCGGCGTACTGGGGGAGGGAGAGTTGGGCGGCAGTGAGGGAGGCGCGCACGACGTCGACCTCCTCGGCGAAGTACCCGGATTTGGCCACGGCGCCGGGCAACGGGGGAATGGGCACTCCCCCGTTGCTACTCCCCCGTTGCTAAGCTTCCAGCTCGTCGGCCCGGCGCGCATCTCCGGCGGCGCTGGGATGTTCGCCTGGAACAGGAGCCAAGACTCCTGTTCGCGGAGCGATCGGCGGCCAAAGCCGTTGGCCGCGGCCTCATCGCCGGGGAACCGCTCGGCCATCGGGAGAGGGAGGGAGGGCTCGGCGGCGGCGCTCGAGAGAGGCAGGGCTCGGCGGCGGCGCTCGGGAGAGGTAGAGGGCGGGCTAGGACGGGTGTGGCTGGTGTAGCCAGAGGCGAGGGAGGTCACCGGCTTATATAGCGGCGCCGCCCCGTGTGTACGCGTGCGAGGGAGGGGAGGCGTCGGCGCGCCGCCCCGTGAACGCGCCGCCCGTGAGGAATCACTGGTAAGGCTGACCGGCGGCAGCCTTGTCATTGATTCCCCGCGGGAAACTAAGGCGTTCGGGGAAGATGACGCGCGGTGTCGCTGACGCGGCGTGCCCGCGACTCTTTCGCGCCAAAACCGCTTGCCCCGGCGCCCCCGAGCGCCCCCCAGAGCACCGGGTTCGACCTGGGTCCGCCGGCACTAAATTCGGCCCAGGCCGGCGAAAATCGGGCTCCTGAGGGCACGACTGGGCCGATTTTTTAGCGCCGGCGCGAAAAAAACACCTGGGAAGGTCTTTCTGGGGGCGCGGCTGGAGATGCTCTAATAGCGGTAGCCTCGCGTGAGCCCCGCTGTCCACCCCGTCATAGACAGCCGAGGCGGGTCGCCCGGACATACACCTTCCGGGTAGATCGGACGGCACGAAGACAACCCCGGAGCATGCCATCGGGAAACGGACTTCACTGAGGCCCTCTTAGTCCTTGACGAACTCGAGGAGGCGGGGATTCTAGCATCCTTAATATGTAATGTACAAGTTAAACACAAAGTACCACAAATATAATTATTTCTCGACAGTTCCCAACGAACATTGTTTGAATAGTTCTTTATTGTGTATGTGTTTTGTCCCTTTATGGATCATTCGTAGAATATGTTGTTCATGAGTTGTTACGCTCCATGGCTATGACTAGTCTTTGTGGCATTCATGGAAAGAAAGTCTGCTATACATGTCGCCAATAGATTGATTAACTTTCTGATTCATTAGGCGTGTTTTGTGATCTCTGCCTGACCTTCGAATGTCGCGGCCTTGTTGGTTAGCGGATTGGTCGGGTGGGGTTCGTTGTTCCAATGGTTAAGATTAGTTGCCATGGGGTGAGGCCAGGCTTTATGTCGATATGTTCCTTGGGTAGCCTTGGCCGGCGCGAAGCACACAGATAATGATTGTTGTTATCTGCATTGGTAAATATACAAGACAATTACAAATGGAATACAAATATAATTACTTGCAGGCAATTCACCACAAAATTCCTTCAGATGGTTCAACTAATTTTCCAAAAAAAATTCGTCGCAATTACCATACGAGGAAAGGCCAGAGCATCAAAAATAAATAGCCAAAGAAAGGTACGAGCAATGATTGTCATTAAGGCCAATAGAAACACTGTATGAACGTAATCACTAGTAGGAAGTTGAGGAAAAATCCTTCAAATAGTTCGCTTAACTTCTGAGTCGCAGTTGGTCTCTACGCCGATGGCGCCACAGGTCATCTAGTGGTGATAAGAGAGTAGTTGTTGTCGTTTGGAAAGAGGGTATTGGTCTCTTCCTCGGAGCTTATGTTGTAATCTACGATGGCCTAGTCCATCCGGCGAGCCTGGAAGCACATGCATGCAACGAAGTGCTTGCTACGGATCATGACCTTTACATATATATTCAGGATGGTTATTGTGTCTAACTACCTTGAAGGCTTGAAGTAGTGTCCAACATCAACGATGGAGCCTCGGTAGTTTATGGAGCGATCCTTGAAGAAATGTACCACGGGAAGGAGTTCACTAACGTGGTGTTCCGCTTTGAGCACCGGGAAGCGAATGGTGAAGCTCATGTGTGGGGAAAGGCTTCTTCCTCGCTTGAGTTTGGTCGGCATGTATGTGTGGTTTGGGACTCCCACCATTTTTTCATGTATCCAACTATGTTAAACTTTGAATAAATTAAGTCCCTTTGCCCCTAAAAATAACTAAGTGTGTTGGTCCGGTCATTAATTATAAACGGCTATCTGCCTGAGCATACCGCACACATTTACTTATGTTGAATTGTATGCGGCGACACCTCACACAATTTTGACTAACCATGTGCAATCCGTGGTTTTAAAAAATGCATTATGTGACATACCAAATGTTCGGCTTATATCTCACCAGAGCTATTAAAACACCAAATGTAAAACAACATGCTAACCATAATTTTCTTTACAGTCGGTACTATTGGGGATAACATGGGCAATATGGAGGTAGAGATGGTTTTTGTGAGAGATAGATGGTTCCCTGCTTTATTCAAGTATTAATTGAATTTGGATATAAAACCATAGTTTTAAATAGTGGCATATGCCAAATAGCGGCAGTCCTCCAAAACAGCTATAGCCGGCTATTTCATAACTTTACCGGACAATTCTACAAGAACACCATTTTACGATCCCCTGCTCAAACCGCTATAGCTGACTATTTAAACTTTCTAAACAACAGAGTTTTTATGTCCGACAGCTCAAAGAAAGGCTACATAATGAGTAAATAGAAGTTGCATGTCTATCTAACTATTGAGTCTACAAGGCCATTTTTAGTTTTAAGCCCATGGATTGTGCCTTTGAGTATATTATTTGGTATCTTACTCAGTTTTCTCTACCTAAATTTTTTGGACAGGTCATTGGTACGTTCCTGGCAACCACCTCAGACTTTGCAGTGACATGGTGGTTATTTTCCACTGTCAAAGATTTGTGCCGCACGGAGCTATTGCCCAGAGGAAGTCCATGGACATGCCCCAGTACCAGAATGATTTACAACGAAATGGTTGTTTGGGGTCTTATTGGACCGAGGCAAATGTTCTTTAAAGGTGTGTACTCAAAGTTGGTTTATTTCTTCTTGATCGGCATTATTGCGCCAATACCTTTCTGGATCCTTGCTCGTCGGTTCCCCGAAAAGAAGTGGATCAAGCTCATCCTCGTACCAGTTCTCTTCATGCTAGGGGCCCAAATGCCTCCAGCTAGAGCAGTTAACTACATATGTTGGTTTGTGTTGGGATTCATTTTTAACTACATCATCTTCCGAAGATGCAAAGAGTTGTGGGCAAGGTACAGCTTACTCTTCTCCGTCGCCATGGACACCGGCATTGCTGCAATGGCGTTATTGACGATGTTGGTTCTTCAGATGCGAGGCATCAATGGCATCAACTGGTGGGGTTCGTCTGTCTCTGATCATTGCCCTCTAGCCACATGCCCTACCGAACCAGGAGTTTATGTTGAGGGGTGCCCCTTCGTTCACTAACTAGCATAGTATGGCTTAGTTTTGTGGTACTAGTTTGAATAAAATAATGGATTTGCTGCCAGCCGAGCAACATTTTAATTACATTGTGTAAACAACATTGTACCAAAGTTATTTGTGGATCAAATGTTGCCATGCATCAAAATCAATCAGAGGATGTTTTTTCTATACCCAGGGTGGATGCACCCACACTACACCCATGACCAACAGCATATCAAAACAAATAAAAAGTCTGAAACATTGTAGTTTCTATTATGGCAAATTTTTTAAGGTACCTGCAAAATTTGGTGGCCAAATGACATCCGAGGAGCTCTGAATTTGTCTCCTCAAATGTATGTGCACTATTTCAGAAGAATTTGTATTTCATTTTTACGGAGATAATTTGATGTTATTTGGCCACCAAACTTTGCAAGCACCTATGACATTTGTTCATAATCAATGCCACGAAGTTTTGGGTTTTTTATATATTTGTTTTGATTTTACCATTCATCATGGGGTGCACCGAACATGGGTGTAGCCACTACGTTCTCAGTCAGTTAATAATTGTCATCACTAAAAGCTAGGAATATGAATATTGCATGGAGGGAGATTGCATTGCATTACATATCTTATATCTATCTCTATATCTACCTAATACTAACCGAATGCCTGTGCATTGCCACATAAATACGAGAAAGACATAGTTGATTAAACAATTGTTCTAATTCAGAAATATGCATTGAACATGAGATCATGTGGTTTTTGTTATGGCAATCGTCAAGCTCCTTAACCATTGTACCTTGCAATATACAAATTCACATCTTTCTCCTCACTCCTACTTCCTCTCCAGTCTCCACCTACATTATTTTCACTGTGTCTGAGCCCTCTTTTCAAAACATTGTTATTATACATATTACATATTTTTTATTGATTCAAAATATTACTTCGATACCTTTTTTTGGAGATTTGTTAGTTAAATCTTCCAGAGTTGTAATTTGATTGTTCATTTTATTTTTTATTCTATTAGTAGTCTTCTCTTCATCCTCCATTTGCTCCAGCATTGTCATTAAAAAGTTCACATAATACCCCACGCGTTGCAGTGGGAATTGGGTGCAGATATTTCTATGACATTTGACAGCATGTAACTTTAATATTTGATTAGCAATATGAGGATAAAAACTAAAGTACATATAATTTATTATATTTGATTATTATATAGTTCTAGACCATTTTAAGTAACATGCATGGTGCATGTTAAGGTGGATCTTTTCCCATGCATGGCGGCAAGATAGTTTCCATAGTTGCATATTGAGAAAAAATAAATTTAGTGGAGGTATGCATGATGGCATGGTGAGTTGGCATAGGTCCATGTCAAGATAATTGAGTTAGTTTGATAAACTATTTAGGTATATAGGATATAATGTTTATAAAAAACAAAACAATGTAACCATTAATCAAAATTTGTTTTTTTGTATTTTTATCATTTAATTCTCTTCGTGTATGCCCTACATGTTCTTCTCCACCCTCAAATTTTGAATGTAAGCAGCCACAATAGTGGTTTGAGTTAGTAAATGAAAACTCCAATTAGTAAATGGAAACTCATGACATTATCACAACTAGAAGACTCTACAGATCTTTCAGTCATGTAGCTGCAAAATCTAAGCAAACGTAGATTTTCGGCAAAGAATCTAGTGTCTCTCCACCACTGAAAATCATCTCCTCTTAAATATGTTGTGGCGATATCAATTCTCTGCTCTTGTGGAGTTCCTGCTGCATCAAAATATTGTTCAATGGGAATCAACACCTTGTCCTTCAAAGTTAGGGGTTTTTAACTTTGCAGGTTTGACTATAGGACTATTCATGTTGTTTTCCAGATAATTTTGATTTCTTTGCCTGGTGTTAATTCTTTGCCCTTCTCCTTGGCCAGCTTCTTGCCAAAACAAGGATAATTCAAAGTTAGAGATCTTTTCCCATTCATGACTATAGGACTATTCATGTTGTTTGTGGCATTCATAAAAACAAGAAAGACAGTTCGACTGAGCTAGGTTCACTGAAAGGCGCTGAGCCTGGCCCATTCTGGAAAGAAAAGGAAAAAAGACCAAAATAGACATTGAACTTGTAGATGAAAACTAAATCAAACCATGAACTTCTAACCCCTGAAATCAGCACACCGAACTCTCTGATTCCGGTCTATTTAAATCTCGAGCGCATTCCCAAACAGGGATTGCCAATGTGGCAGCAGGTTTTTTTTTTGAGAAAAATGTGGCAGCAGGTTGAACCCGGGATCTTCGGCTACAGCTGGACACGACTGGGCCAGCCCACCAGGCCCACAGTTCTTTTTCTAATGTTTTTCTCATAACGTGCGACATCAAAATACCAAAAAAGAAGAGGTCCAAAGAAAGGAACTCGCGACCTAAAGCAACTGAAGTCCTCCTGCTAGCCACTCTAACTGAAGGCTGTTGGTGTAAAAAGAGAAGCGCGGAATGTTTAACCACACATGGCAGAGCCGAGATTTGAAAACCATTTTTTGCAATTTTTTGAAACATTTTCTTTAAAATTATCAATAATTAAAAAAACAGAATATTCCTGAAAAGTTAAAAATCCAAACATTTTTGCTGATATATGAATGATATTTTGGAATTACGAATAGTTTAAAAAAACACAAACAAATTTTGTTAACATGAATCATTTGTGAAATCCCCAAACACAAACAAATTGTGCTCAGGTTTCAAAATGTGCTCCCATTTTTCAGAAAATGTTTATGTTTAAAAATATTTGTGTTTTTAAAAAATTATTCGTGTTTTGAAAAAAAATTCCACCTTAAATTTTGTTCAGATTTAAACATTTGTTCATTTTTCAAAAAAATTGTTCACACTTGAAAATGGTTCATGTTTGAAAAATGGTTCATGGCTTCCAAATTTGTTTGTATTTTTTAGAAAATGTTTGTAATTTCAAAATTAGTTTACATCTTTGCAAAAATGTTTGAATTTTTTTTAAAAATTAATCTTTTAATACTATCCGGATTTCAAAACTGTTGAGAATTTTCAAGAAAACGTTTTCGAATCTCGACGTTGCGTTGTGTGCTTAAATATTTTTGCGCTTCTCTTTTACCATCACATGTTCGATTCCCTGAGAGTATTACATATTTTTGTATTTTTAAGTCGTGCATTACGTAAAGCAGAAACACGATTCTCCCGCATTACGTAAAAGAAAAACATGATTCGCCTTGGTGGGCCGCCCCAGTCGCTTCCGGCCGCAGCCAACTATCCCGGTTCGACTTGCTGCCACGTCGACGATCCCTTCGAAAATACGCTCAAGGTTTAAAATAAACCGGGACTATAGAGTTTGATGTGCTGATTTCAGGGTTAGAAGCCTAGGATTCGATTTAGCTTTCGTCTGCAAGTTCAAGGTTTATTTTGGACCGAGACTATAGAGTTCGATGTGCTGATTTCAGGGTTAGAATATCAGGGTTTGATTTAGTTTTTGTCTGCAAGTTCAAGGTTTATTTTCGACTTTTTCAAAAGAATTTCTTTTGCTCAGAATGGAAGCCGAGTAGGCCACATAGCTCACAACGGAAGCCGAATAGGCCACATGTTTTTCACTTTTTTGGACATAAAAAGGGACGAAAACAGAAGAATGGAAAGGCAGAAAGTGGTAGCCGGGGCATTACACGACCGTGGTGGATTTGACGACTTTCTTTTTTGCCGGCAGGATTTGCCGACTTGTCACGATCTTATCGTCTTCGGTTTATTTTAGTTTTCTTGTCACTGCCGTACACGGGAGAACAATATACGTACATAATTACTATGAGGATCACACGACACATGAAGAAAGAGGAGAGCAACACGTGTGTTATTCCGTAGCCTGGATAACGCGTGCTAATAGTTTGGTTGAAGGATAAAACACGCGCTAATGACGCACTGCTCCAGTTCACCTGCATTTCCTTGCAGCCGATGGACGGAAGCTCGGCGGATTGATCCGCAGCCGCCCACGAACTCTCGTTCCAAGCTGCCGTGTGCAGTTCGCAGAGTTTGCAGAGGTGAGGAGATCCTTTGGCCTTGGCCACCCCACCCGGTACTACGTACGTAGCCAAGTTTTTTTTTTGAGGATCGTACGTAGCCAAGTTGCTCGCTGTTGATTTGGCCTGTTGCGTGCGTGCGTACGTACGTGCGGTCGCCTCCGGTGATGTGTTGTGGTTCCGGTCGCGCGACGACCCGGGGCAGGCCGCATCCGGCGTAGTCCGGTGCAGCCGTCCAGGAGGTGTGATTCGGACTTGTCGTACGTAACGTCGCCCGAGTTATCGTGACGACGATCGGCCCGACGTCGACCGCTAGCGGCGCCGACCGACGAGCTGGATCCTTGAGCAGCAGCTCACCGCTGAAGTGTCTTGCGCTTTGCGTCGTTGGCGCTTCCTAGAACTCACAAGTACAGCTTTTTTTTGGAAGGAGGCAAAAGATTTGCCTCATATATTAATTAAGAGAGAAGAAAAAGTTTGAGGGGTTACAACACCGCCTTACAAAGAGACTACTCTCCCGGCATGATTGAACTCAACTTCTTAGCACCGGCGGCGACCTAAAGTGCCGCCTTCTCTTTGATGAGGGTTAGAATTACAAATGGCGGGGCACTTTTGTGGCGGAACACCCTCGCATTACGTTCGTTCCAGATGACCCAAGAGGTGAGCAATGTGAGGGAGGCCACCGCCTTTCTGTTGGGGACGAGTAGTCGGAGAGCGCGATCCACCACTCCTTGGCGGATTCAAAGTGCTGCCAGCTTGCGGTATCAATGCTTTCAATCTGCAGCCACCCCTTGATCAACGTTCCATACCCGAATGATGAACCGACATCGGAGGAAAAGATGATCCACTGTTTTCTGCTCACGCATACAAAGGGGGCAAAGGCCACAGTTTGGCCATCCACGTTTGGCCAATCGGTCAGCTGTCCACACTCTATTTTAGGCGGCCAACCAAGCGAAGAACTTCACTTTGGGAGGGGCCCAAACTTTCCAAATAACATGCTCCAGAGGCGAGCGGATCATGCCATAAAATTGCGCCTTGTAGGCAGAAGCCGCGATGTAGAGTTCACTGTCAGTATGCTTCCACATAATTTTATCCTCCGTGTCGTGTTGTAGTTGGAAGCCCTGAATGCTAGACCAGAGCAGGAGGAATTGGCTGAAATGGTGAATCAAGAAATTGTGTAACAGCCTTATTTTGGATATCCACGCATTGTCCAATAAAATCTCTCCGATTTTCCAATTCTTCCTTGTAACGGCACCATAAATAAGCGGAGCAATGTCTTTGGGCTTTCTCCCATGTATCCGAGGATTCCTAGAGAGAAAACCCAAAGACAAGTACAACTTCTGTAGAGACGTAAGTGGTACTGAGATACAGATGGATCGAACGTTGTATTTCCATCTTGTCGACACGGCTGCACAGACATATCAGGCGTTCGGTTTGAATTGAAGCCTGGACAGGGGATACATGGTAAGAGCATCTCCAAAAAGGTCTTCTCAGATGATTTTTTTCGCGCCGGCGCAGAAAAATCGACCCAGTCACGTTTTTAGAAATCCGATTTTCACCGGTTTGGGCCGAAATTAGCGCCGACAGACTCAGGCCGAACCCGGCGCACTGGGGGCGCTCGAGGTCGCCGGGACGATCGGTTTTGGCGCGAAAGAGCCGCGGGCCCGCCACGTCAGCGACACCGCGCGTCGTCTTCCCCCAACGCCTCAGTTTCCCACGGGGAATCAATGGCAAGCTTGTCGCCGGTCAGCCTTACCATTGATTCCTCACGGGCGGCGCGTCACGGGACGGCGCGCCGACGGCTTCCCTCCCTCGCACGCGTACACACGGGCATGACGCGGCTATATAAAGCCGGCGGCCTCCTTCGCCTTTGGCCACACCAGCCCTAACCCTAGCTGCCGAGCTCTGCCTCTCCCGAGAGCCGCCGACGAGCCCTTCCTCTCCCGAGCGCCGCCGTCGAGCCCTCCCTCTCCCTCCCTCTCTCGATGGCCGAGCTTTCCTCGGAGATGAGGCGGCGGCCAACGGCTTCGGCCGCCGCTCGCTCCGCGAACAGGAGTCTTGGCTTCTGTTCCAGGCGAACATCCCGGCGCCGCCGGACATGCGCGCCGGGCTGCCGGGGCCGCGACGAAGGAGGCGTCATCGTCATCGAGGACAGCGACGACGACGACGCACCGCCGCCATCAGTTCGCGTTGGCGACGCCGGTCAGGGGTCCACCAGGGACGGCCGCGTCAAGGAGGAGAAGCCCGACGACGACGACGACGATGGCGGCGACGACGGCGACTATTCCACGTTCAGCCAGTTTCTTTTTTAATTAGATATATTATGTAATAAAATCCGCAACTATTATGTAATATATGCCGAACTTCGCCGAACTTTGCCGAAATTTACTATATTTTTGCCTTTGAACACGCCTGGGGCGGCCCGAGGGCGGACGACTGGGGACCAACTCGTCCGGAGGCCGATTTTTTGCGCCGGCTCACCCCAGACGGCGATTTTAGGCCCCCATCGCCGTCTGGACGGCCAACGGCTGGATATGCTCTAAGGCGGCAGCGCATACATCAGTCGCTACCGTGCGTGGCTACATGGCATGACAGCGGCACACCAACCAATCATCCCATTCCAACAGAATATACCAGCGCACGCATATTCACTGTAGAAGCCAGGGTGAAAAGGAGAGCTGGAACTTTCTCGTACCTAGTTAGCTCGGCTTGGCTCTCAGGCAGGAAGCCAGGCCTGCTTCCATGATTTTGACACCATGAAAATGCAGCATGGAACGGACGCGGACGGAGGGCCGGCTGGAAGCGAAGACAGTCACGGAACTCGCTTCGCATGCAGCCTGTTAACAGTAGCTGCTCTCTACGTGCATGCTCACGTCCCATCCATGCATGGGCACGTCCTGGCACACGATCTCCCTCTCCCTTTGCGCATGACGCACCTCCCTCTCTCTCTGTAACTGCGCTACGCGCACTGCGGCAACCTGTATATAACACAGAGTAATAGAGTATCGGCACTTGAGGTGCCTTGCATTCACATTCTACTTGCTTTCATGGTATCAGATACCGGCTACTCTCTCTGATCCTAGCCGCTCCTCCGCTGCCCTAGTCCGGCCATGGCCGTTCCTCCTCCCCCTCCTCCTCCACCCCCACCTCCGTTCCGCCCTCCGGGCACCAACGGCACCCCTCCCACGCCCATCCGCGCCATGCCGCCGCTCCTCACACCCGCTGCGCTGGCACAGGGCAACCTCGTCGCTCGTCATGACTCAGAGGCGAGCTCCTCCAACCCTTCCCCCCTCGCCGGCATGTTCATCAACCAGCACGTCCCGGTGGTCCTCTCCCTCAACCCGCCGAACTTCTCCCAGTGGCGGACACTCTTCGAGGTGCAGTTCCAGAAGGCCGGCGTCGTCGACCACATCACCGGCCCGCCTCGCCCCTCAGACGCGGCGTGGCTCCAAGACGATGCTCACGTCGTCTCCTGGCTCTACAACCGGGTGAGCCCTGAGGTCTTCGGGCTGATCCATCAGCGCGGCGCCACGGCCGCCGCCATCTGGGAGTCGATCTGTGCGCTGTTCTTGGAGAACCGCGAGCACCAACTGGTCCTCCTCGCCACGGAGTTTCGTCGCATCGAGCAGGGGTCTTCGTCGATCATCTCGTACTTCGCCAGGCTCAAGGAGTGCGCCGACCGTCTCTCCGACCTCGGCGAGCACGTCTCTGACCGCGATCAGGTTCTTAACATGATCCGCGGCCTCCACCCCCGTTATCGCTATGCGGTTCCCATTCTCACCATGCAGACCCCGTTCTCGTCTCTTCTTCGTTGCCGCGCCTTCTTGCTCCTTGAGGAGAGACGCACCACGACGTCGCCCTTCACGTCAGCCGTGCCCCCGCGCCCTCACCGGCCGGCGGTGGTGGCGGCACGCCCAGCGACAACGGACACCGCTCCAACGGCGGAGGCCGCGGCGGTGGTGGCAACCGCTCCAGGGGCCGGGGCAGAGGCTCCAACTCCGGTGGGGGCAGTGCACCCCCGCGTCCTGCTGCTTCAACCACGGCGCCCTGGACTGGCATGGTGCACGCCTGGCCCATGCCGTGGCGCCCACATGCACCGGGCGCCGGCATCCTTGGGCCACGTCCTGGCGGCGCTGCACTGTTCGCCGGCATGGTTGTTCACCCCTGGACTCCACCAACACCCGCTGGTGCACCGCCGGTTTACTGGCAACCCGGCGTCGTCCCCAGCCACCCGCTCTACGGCGCCTCCCCGAGCGCTCCGGCTCCTGCACGAGATCAGACCGCTCTCGTCCACGCCCTCAACAACATGAGCGTGCAGCAAGGGCAGGCCTCCAACCCTGGCGCTGAGTGGTACCTTGACTCTGGTGCCACCTCCCACATGGCTGCATCCCCCGATATACTCTCTTCCTCTCGTCCCTCTTACTTACCTGACATTGTAGTTGGTAATGGCGGCACCATGGCAGTCACGCACACTGGTCACCACCACCTGCCCACCACAGCCCAACCCCTCTCTCTTAACAACGTCCTAGTCTCACCACACCTCATCAAAAACCTCATTTCAGTTAAAACCCTAGCCCGTGAAAACCCTGTTAATGTTGAATTTGACGACTGTGGTTTCTCTATCAAGGACCGAAGCACGAAGGCGGTGATCCTCCGCTCTGACTCGCCAGACGACCTGTACCCTCTGCACCCATCGACCCCGACACACGCTCCGCAAGCCCTCGTCGCTGCATCCCGTGACGTCTGGCATCGCCGCCTAGGCCACCTTGGCGACGAAGCTCTGGACGCCACTCTCCAGCGTGCTTCCATTAGCTCGGACGCTGGCCGATCTACCTGTACCGCTTGTCACTTAGGCAAAAGTCACAGACTTCCCTTTAGTTCCTCAGATCATGTTTCGTATTTCCCATTTCAGCTTGTACATTGTGATGTGTGGACCTCCCCTGTACCTAGCATTTCCGGATATCAGTACTATCTTGTGGTTGTTGATGATTACAGTCATTTCATGTGGACATACCCGCTCAAACACAAGTCAGAAGTACTACCCACGTTGCGTCAGTTCGTCCAGTTAGCCTGCACCCACTTTAATCTACCGGTCCTCACTCTCCAATCGATAATGGACGCGAGTTCGATAACAACGTCGCTCGCCACTTCTTCTCCACGCTAGGGATTGTTCTTCGTATGTCATGTCCATACACATCACCCTAGAACGGGCGCGCCGAGCGCGCTCTCCGCACACTCAACGACATCGCGCGCTCACTCCTCATACACGCTTCTATGCCATACCCATACTGGGCTGAGGCAATCCAAACCACCACCTTCCTCCTCAATCACCGGCCCTGCCGACCACGCCATGACCACACGCCCTTCTTCCTCCTCTATGGTGCTCATCCGGACTACTCCGCTATGCGCATCTTTGGGTGCTCATGTTTTCCCAACCTCACTGCCACTACACCGCACAAACTAGCTCCCCGATCTGCGCCGTGTGTCTTCCTTGGGTACTCACCCGATCACAAAGGCTATCGGTACCTCAACCGCACCACAGGGCGCGTGATCATCTCGCGCCACGTCGTCTTCAACGAATCTCAGTTCCCCTTCCATGTCCAGAACATGCCAGACAACACGCCCTCATCTGATCTCACAGATCAAATGCCTCTCCCTGCCGTCCCTCGCCGTGCACGCAGCAAACCACAGGCATGCACGGCGCCCCCGCACAAAACAACCGAAACTCCACCCACTCCACCTGTCGTGGCCACTCCTACTCCCTTTCCTGAACCTACACCGGTGACCACTCCAACGGCACCTATTCCAGAGCCTCGACCTGACGATCCTGTTGGGGATCGTAGTAGAAATTCAAAATTTTCTACGCATCACCAAGATCAATCTATGGAGTAATCTAGCAACGAGGGGAAGGAGAGTGCATCTACATACCCTTGTAGATCACTAAGCGGAAGCGTTCAAGTGAACGGGGTTGATGGAGTCGTACTCGTCGTGATCCAAATCACCGATGATCCTAGCGCCGAACGGACGGCACCTCCATGTTCAACACACGTACGGTTGGGAGACGTCTCCTCCTTCTTGATCCAGCAAGGTGAGAGGAGAAGTTGAGGGAAAACTCTGACAACACGACGGCGTGGTGGTGATGGAGCTCGTGGTTCTCCGGCAGGGCTTCGCCAAGCACTACGGAGGAGGATGAGGTGTTGGAGGAGGAAGAGGGCTGCGCCAAGGGAAGGGTGCGGCTGCCCTCTCTCTCCCTCACTATATATAGGGGGAAGGGAGGAGGGGGATGACGGAAATATGCCCTAGAGGCAATAATAAAGTTATTATTTATTTCCTTATATCATGATAAATGTTTATTATTCATGCTAGAATTGTATTAACCGGAAACATAATACATGTGTGAATACATAGACAAACAGAGTGTCACTAGTATGCCTCTACTTGACTAGCTCGTTAATCGAAGATGGTTATGTTTCCTAACCATAAACAAAGAGTTGTTATTTGATTAACGGGATCACATCATTAGGTGAATGATCTGATTGACATGACCCATTCCATTAGCTTAGCACCCGATCGTTTAGTATGTTGCTATTGCTTTCTTCATGACTTATACATGTTCCTATGACTATGAGATTATGCAACTCCCGTTTGCCGGAGGAACACTTTGTGTGCTACCAAACATCACAACGTAAATGGGTGATTATAAAGGTGCGCTACAGGTGTCTCCAAAGGTACATGTTGGGTTGGCGTATTTCGAGATTAGGATTTGTCACTCCGATTGTCGGAGAGGTATCTCTGGGCCCTCTCGGTAATGCACATCACTTAAGCCTTGCAAGCATTGCAACTAATGAGTTAGTTGCGGGATGATGTATTACAGAACGAGTAAAGAGACTTGTCGGTAACGAGATTGAACTAGGTATTGAGATACCGACGATCGAATCTCGGGCAAGTAACATACCGATGACAAAGGGAACAATGTATGTTGTTATGCGGTCTGACGGATAAAGATCTTCGTAGAATATGTGGGAGCCAATATGAGCATCCAGGTTCCGCTATTGGTTATTGACAGGAGACGTGTCTCGGTCATGTCTACATTGTTCTCGAACCCGTAGGGTCCGCACGCTTAAGGTTTCGATGACAGTTATATTATGAGTTTATGAGTTTTGATGTACCGAAGGAGTTAGGAGTCCCGGATGAGATCGGGGACATGACGAGGAGTCTCGAAATAGTCGAGACGTAAAGATCGATATATTGGACGACTATATTCGGACATCGGAAAGGTTCCGAACGATTCGGATATTTTTCGGAGTACCGGGTAGTTACGGGAGAAGCAATGGGCCTTGATGGGCTTTAGTGGGAAGAGGAGAAAGGGCCAAGGGGCTGCTGCGCCCCCCCTCCCCTCTGGTCCGAATTGGACTAGGGAAAAGGGGGCCGGCCACCTTTCCTTCTCCTCTACTTCCTTCTCCCTTCCTCCCCTCTTGGTGGACTCCTACTAGGACTTGGAGTCCTAGTAGGACTCCACATCCTGGCCGCACCAATTGCCTTGGCCGGCCTCCTCCTCCTCCATCCTTTATATACTGAGGCAAGGGGCACCCCATGAACACAAGTTGATCCACGTGATCATATTCTTAGCTGTGTGCGGTGCCCCTTCCACCATAGTCCTCGATAATATTGTAGCGGTGCTTAGGCGAAGCCCTGCGACGGTAGTACATCAAGATCGTCACCACGCCGTCGTGCTGACGGAACTCTTCCCCGACACTTTGCTGGATCGGAGTCCGGGGATCGTCATCGAGCTGAACGTGTGCTAGAACTCGGAGGTGTCGTAGTTTCGGTGCTTGATCAGTCGGGCCGTGGAGACGTACGACTACATCAACCAAGTTAACGCTTCCGTTGTCGATCTACAAGGGTACGTAGATCACACTCTCCCCCTCTCGTTGCTATTCATCACCATGATCTTGCGTGTGCATAGGAAATTTTTTGAAATTAGTACGTTCCCCAACAGGGGAGGCGCCCTAGGGTTCCCTAGGGGAGGGGCGGCGGCCACAGGGGAAACCCTAGATGGGTTTGGGCGCCCCCACCCCCTAGGAAACTTGCCCCCCAAGCCGGGAGGGGCGGCTGCCCTAGGGGTGGCGCCCCCACCTCTCCTAGTTACGTGAGATGGGGTGGGAGGGGCGCTCAGCCCCTTAGTGGGCTGATGTGCCCTCTCCCCTTGGCCCATAAGGCCCCCCAACGCTTGCCGGGGCCTCCGAAACCCCTTTCGGACACGCTGGTCATCACCTGGTACCCCCGGAACAATTTCGGACTCCAATACCCTTCGTCCAATATACCGATCTTCACCTCCGGACCATTCCAGAGCTTCTCGTCATGTCCGGGATCTCATCCGGGACTCCGGACAACCTTCAGTAACCACATACTATTTCCCATAACAACTCTAGCGTCACCGAACCTTAAGTGTGTAGACCCTACGGGTTCGGGAACCATGCAGACATGACCGAGACAACTCTCCGGCCAATAACCAACAGCGGGATCTGGATACCCATGTTGGCTCCCACATGTTCCACGATGATCTCATCGGATGAACCACGATGTCGAGGATTCAATCAATCCCGTATACAATTTCCTTTGTCCAGCGGTATTGTACTTGCCCGAGATTCGATCGTCGGTATCCCGTCGTTACCGGCAAGTCTCTTTACTCGTTCCGTAACACATCATCCTGTGATCAACTCCTTGGTCATATTGTGCACATTATGATGATGTCCTACCGAGTGGGCCCAGAGATACCTCTCTGTTTACACGGAGTGACAAATCCCAGTCTCGATTCGTGCCAACCCAACAGACACTTTCGGAGATACCTGTAGTGTACCTTTATAGCCACCCGGTTACGTTGTGACGTTTGGCACACCCAAAGCACTCCTACGGTATCCGGGAGTTGCACAATCTCATGGTCTAAGGAAATGATACTTGACATTAGAAAAGCTTTAGCAAACGAACTACACGATCTTGTTCTAGGCTTAGGATTGGGTCTTGTCCATCACATCATTCTCCTAATGATGTGATCCCGTTATCAACGACATCCAATGTCCATGGTCAGGAAACTGTAACCATCTATTGATCAACGAGCTAGTCAACTAGAGGCTTACTAGGGACATGGTGTTGTCTATGTATCCACACATGTATCTGAGTTTCCTATCAATACAATTCTAGCATGGATAATAAACGATTATCATGAACAATGAAATATAATATAATAATAACTAATTTATTATTGCCTCTAGGGCATATTTCCAACAGTCTCCCACTTGCACTAGAGTCAATAATCTAGTTCACATCGCCATGTGATTAACACTCACAGGTCACGTCGCCATGTGATCAACATCCAAGAGTCTACTAGACTCAATGATCCAGTTCACATTGCTATGTGATTAACACTCAAAGAGTTCTGGGTTTGATCATGTTATGCTTGTGAGAGAGGTTGTAGTCAACGGGTCTTGCCATATTCAGATCCCTATGTATTTCGCAAAACTTTATATCGTAGATGCTGCTACCACGTTCCACTTGGAGCTATTCCAAATTATTGCTCCATTATACGTATCCGATATCTCTACTCAGAGCTATCCGGATAGGTGTTAAGCTTGCATCGACGTAACTCTTTATGTCGAACTCTTTATCACCTCCATAACCGAGAAACATTTCCTTATTCCTCTAAGGATAATTTTGACCGCTATCTGGTGATCTACTCCTAGATCACCTTTGTACCCTCTTGCCAGACATGTGGCAAGGCACACATCAGGTGCGGTACTCAGCATGGCATACCGTATAGAGCCTATGACAAAAGCATAGGGGACGACCTTCGTCCTTCCTCTTTCTTCTGCCATGGTCAATCTTTGAGTCTTACTCAACTTCACACCTTACAACTCAAGTAAGAACCCCTTCTTTGACTGATCTATTTTGAACTCCTTCAAAAACATGTCAAGGTGTGCGTTCTTTGAAAGTATCATCAGGCGTCTTGATCTATCTCTATAGATCTTGATGCCCAATATGTAAGCAGCTTTATCCAGGTCTTCCTTTGAAAATCACTCTTCAAACAACCGTTTATGCTTTCCAGAAATTCTACATCATTTCGAATCAACAATATGTCATCCACATATACTTATCAGAAATGTTGTAGTGCTCCCACTCACTTTCTTGTAAATACAAGTTTCTAGCAAACATTGTATAAACCTAAAAGCTTTGATCACTCCATCAAAACATATATTCCGATTCCGAGATGCTTTCTCTAGTCCATAGAAGGATTGCTGGAGCCAGCATACCTTTTAGCATCCTTAGGATCGACAAAACCTTTTATTGTATCACATACAACTTTTCTTACGAAAACTAGTAAGAAAACTTGTTTTGACATCCATCTATAAGATTTCATAATCGAAAAATATAGCTAATGCTAACATGATTCTGACGGACTTAAGCATCGCTACGGGTGAGAAATTCTCATCGTAGTCAACTCCTTGAACTTGTGAAAAGACTCTTTCCCACAAGTCGAGCTTCATAGACGGTAACATTACCGCCCATGTCCGTCTTCTTCTTAAAGATCCATTTATCTCAATGGCTTGCCGATCATCGGGTAAGTCCACCAAAGTCCATACTTTGTTCTGATATATGGATCCTATCTCGGATTTCATGGCTTCTAACCATTTGTTGGAATACGGGCCCACCATTGCTTCTCCGTAGCTCGTAGGTTCATTGTTGTCTAACAACATGATATCTAAGACAGGATTACCGTACCACTTAGGAGTAGTACATATCCTTGTCGACCTACGAGGTTCGATAGCAACTTGATCCGAAGCTTCATGACCACTATCATTAACTTCCTATTCAACAGACGTAGGCGCCACAGAAAATATCTTTCTGTGCTGCATCACTCTCTGGTTGAAGTAAAGGTTCGACAACCTCATCAAGTTCTATCTTCCTCCCACTCAATTCTTTCGAGAGAAACTCCTTCTCGAGAAAGGACCCGTTCTTAGCGACAAACAATTTGCCCTCGGATCTGAGATAGAAGGTATACCCAACTGTAACCTTTGGGTATCCTATGAAGATGTGTTTGTCCGCTTTGGGTTCGAGCTTCTCCGGCTGAAGCCCTAAGCATCGCATCCCCAAACATTAAGAAACGACAACTTTGGTTTCTTGCCAAACCAATGTTCATATGACGTCGTCTCAACGGACTTAGATGGTGTCCTATCTAAAGTGAATACAGCTGTCTCTAACGCATAACCTCAAAATGAAAACGGTAGATTGGTAAGAGACATCATAGATAGCACCATATCTCATAGGGTTCGATTACGACGTCCGGACACACCATTACCTTGTGGTGTTCCAGGTGGCTTCAACTGTGAAACAATTCCACAATGTCTTAAGTGATTGCCAAACTCATAACTCAGAAAATCCCCTTTTGATCAGATCGTAGGAACATGATCTTATTGTTATGATGATTCTTAACTTCACTCTGAAATCGCTTGAACTTTTCAAACGTTTCAGACTTGTGCTTCATTAAGTAGATATAGCTATATCTACCCAAATCGTCAGCGAAGATGAGAAAATAGCGATATCCACCGCACGCTTCAATTCTCACTGGATCACACGCATCAGCATGCATGATTTCCAACAAGTCACTTGCCCGTTTCATTGTACCTGAAAACGGGGTCTTAGTCATCCTGCCCATGAGGCATGGCTCGCATGTGTCAAGTGATTCAAAATCAAGTGACTCCAAACATCCATCGACATGGAGTTTCTTCATGCATCTTACGCCAATATGACCTAAGCGGCAGTGCCACGAGAAAGTGTTACTATCATTATTAACTCTACATCTTTTGGCGTGAACGTGTGTATTACCACGACCGAGATTCAATGAACCATTCACATAGGGTGCATGACCATGAAAGGTATCATTCATGTAAACAGAATAACCATTATTCTCTAACTTAAATGAATGACCGCATTGCAATGAACATGATCTAATCATATTCATGCTCAACGTAGACACCTGATAACATTTATCTAGGTTCAATACTAATCCCGAAGGCAGATGGAGCGTGCGATGGTGATCTCATCAATTTTGGAAACACTTCCAACACACATCGTCACCTCGCCCTTAGCCGGTCTTCGTTTAGTCCGTAGCTTTTGCTTCAAGTCACCAATAAATAGTAACTGAACCGGTATCCAATACCCAGGTGCTACCAGGAGTGCTAGTAAGGTACACATCAGTAACACGTATATACTTTGTTGAAGTTGCCAGCCATCTTATCTACCATGCATTTAGGGTAATTCCGCTACCAGTGATCATCCCCTTTACAATAGAAGCACTTAGTCTCGGGTTTGGGTTCAACCTTGGGTTCCTTTACTGGAGCGGCAACTGGTTTGCCATTCATGAAGTTTCCCTTCTAGCCCTTGCCCTTCTTGAAACCAGTGGTCTTGTCAAACCATCAACACTTGATGCTCCTTCTTGATTTCTACCTTTTGTGGTCGTAAGCACCGCGAACAGCTCCGGGATCAACTCCATCCCTTGCATGTCATAGTTCATCACGAAGATCTAGTAGCTTAGTGATAGTGGTTAGAGAACTCTATCAATCACTATCTTATCTGAAAGTTTAACTCCCACTTGATTTAAGTGATTGTAGTACCCAGACATTCTGAGCACATGCTCACTAGCTGAGCTATTCTCCTCCATCTTGTTGGCAAAAGAACTTGTCAGAGCTCTCACACCTCTCAACACGGGCATGAGCCTGAAATACCAATTTCAGCTCTTCGAACATCTCATATGTTCTATGGCGTTCAAAACGTCATTGGAATCCCGATTCTAAGCCGTAAAGTATGGTGCACTAAACTATCAAGTAGTCATCAGGATGTGTCTGTCAGGTGTTCACAACATCCACAGACGACGTTGTAGGGGTTTGCACATCGAGCGGTGCATCAAAGACGTAAGCCTTCTGTGTAGCAGTGAGGACACTCCTTGGACTGCGGATCTAGTCCGCATCATTTCTTACAATATCTTTCAACTTAATCTTTCTCTAGGAACGTATTGAAACAGGGAGCTACAACGTGAGCTATTTATCTACAACATATTTGCGAAGACAATTTAGACTATGTTCATGATAATTGAGTTCATCTAATCAAATTATTTAATGAACCCCCACTCAGATAGACATCCCTCTAGTCATCTAAGTGAAATACGATCCAAATTGACTAGGCCGTGTCCGATCATCACGTGAGACGGACTAGTCATCAACGGTGAACATCTCATGTTGATCGTATCTTCTATACGACTCATGTTCGACCTTTCGGTCTTCCGTGTTCCGAGGCCATGTCTGTACATGCTAGGCTCGTCAAGTCAACCTAAGTGTTTCGCATGTGTCCCGAGGCCATGTCTGTACATGCTAGGCTCATCAACACCCGTTGTATTCGAACGTTAGAATCTATCACACCAGATCATCACGTGGTGCTTCGAAACGACGAACCTTCGCAACTGTGCACAGTTAGGAGGAACACTTTTCTTGAAATTTTAGAGAGGGATCATCTTATTTAAGCTACCGTCATTTTAAGCAAATAAGATGTAAAACATGATAAACATCGCATGCAATCAAATAGTGACATGATATGGCCAATATCATTTTGCTCCTTTTGATCTCCATCTTCGGGGCTCCATGATCATCATTGTCACCAGCATGACACCATGATCTCCATCATCATGATCTCCATCATTGTGTCTTCTTGAAGTTGTCTCGTCATCTATTACTTCTACTACTATGGCTAACGCTTTAGCAATAAAGTAAAGTAATTACATGACGTTTATGTTGACACGCGGGTCATAAATAAATTAAGACAACTCCTATGGCTCCTGCCGGTTGTCATACTCATCGACATGCAAGTCGTGATTCCTATTACAAGAACATGATCAATCTCATACATCACATATATCATTCATCACATCCTTTTGGCCATATCACATCACAAGGCATATGCTGCAAAAATAAGTTAGACGTCCTCTAATTGTTGTTGCAAGTTTTTACGTGGCTGCTATAAGTTTCTAGCAAGAACGTTTCTTACCTACGTGAAAACCACAACGTGATATGCCTATTTCTATTTACCCTTCATAAGGACCCTTTTCATCGAATCCGATCCGACTAAAGTGGGAGAGACAGACACCCGCTAGCCACCTTATGCAACTAGTGCATGTCAGTCGGTGGAACCAGTCTCACGTAAGAGTACGTGTAAGGTCGGTCCGGGCCGCTTCATCACACGATGCCGCCGAATCAAGATAAGACTAGTAACGGCAAGTAAATTGACAATATTGACGCCCACAACTACTTTGTGTTCTACTCGTGCATAGAAACTACGCATAGACCTAGCTCATGATGCCACTGTTGGGGATCGTAGCAGAAATTTAAAATTTTCTACGCATCACCAAGATCAATCTATGGAGTAATATAGCAACGAGGGGAAGGAGAGTGCATCTACATACCCTTGTAGATCGCTAAGCGGAAGCGTTCAAGTGAACGGGGTTGATGGAGTCGTACTCTTCGTGATCCAAATCACCGATGATCCTAGCGCTGAACGGACGGCACCTCCGCGTTCAACACACGTACGGTTGGGAGACATCTCCTCCTTCTTGATCCAGCAAGGTGAGAGGAGAAGTTGAGGGAAAACTCCGACAGCACGACGGCGTGGTGGTGATGGAGCTCGTGGTTCTCCGGCAGGGCTACGCCAAGCACTACGGAGGAGGATGAGGTGTTGGAGGAGGAAGAGGGCTGCGTCAGGGGAAGGGTGCGGCTGCCCTCTCTCCCCCTCACTATATATAGGGGGAAGGGAGGAGGGGGAGGCGCCCTAGGGTTCCCTAGGGGAGGGGCGGCGGCCACAGGGGAAACCCTAGATGGGTTTGGGCGCCCCCACCCCCTAGGAAACTTGCCCCCCAAGCCGGGAGGGGCGGCTGCCCTAGGGGTGGCGCCCCCACCTCTCCTGGTTACTTGAGATGGGGTGGGAGGGGCGCTCAGCCCCTTAGTGGGCTGATGTGTCCTCTCCCCTTGGCCCATAAGGCCCCCCAACGCTTGCAGGGGCCTCCGAAACCCCTTTCGGACACGCTGGTCATCACCTGGTACCCCCAGAACAATTCCGGACTCCAATACCCTTCGTCCAATATATCGATCTTCACCTCCAGACCATTCTGGAGCTCCTCGTCATGTCCGGGATCTCACCCGGGACTCCGGACAACCTTCAGTAACCACATACTATTTCCCATAACAACTCTAGCGTCACCGAACCTTAAGTGTGTAGACCCTACGGGTTCGGGAACCATGCAGACATGACCGAGACAACTCTCCGGCCAATAACCAACGACGGGATCTGGATACCCATGTTGGCTCCCACATGTTCCACGATGATCTCATCGGATGAACCACGATGTCGAGGATTCAATCAATCCCGTATACAATTCCCTTTGTCCAGCGGTATTGTACTTGCCCGAGATTCGATCGTCGGTATCCCGTCGTTACCGGCAAGTCTCTTTACTTGTTCCGTAACACATCATCCCGTGATCAACTCCTTGGTCACATTGTGCACATTATGATGATGTCCTACCGAGTGGGCCCAGAGATACCTCTCCGTTTACACGGAGTGACAAATCCCAGTCTCGATTCGTGCCAACCCAACAGACACTTTCGGAGATACCTGTAGTGTACCTTTATAGCCACCCAGTTACGTTGTGACGTTTGGCACACCCAAAGCACTCCTACGGTATCCGGGAGTTGCACAATCTCATGGTCTAAGGAAATAATACTTGACATTATAAAAGCTTTAGCAAACGAACTACACGATCTTGTGCTAGGCTTAGGATTGGGTCTTGTCCATCACATCATTCTCCTAATGATGTGATCCCGTTATCAACGACATCCAATGTCCATGGTCAGGAAACCGTAACCATCTATTGATCAACGAGCTAGTCAACTAGAGGCTTACTAGGGACATGTATCTTCGATGCTGTCATTTCGACATGTCCGCTTCAACCCCTCTTTCGCCTCCCAAAAAGCAAAGTTGGCTTGACGAGCGCAGATGTGTTGTCTATGTATCCACACATGTATCTGAGTTTCCTATCAATACAATTCTAGCATGGATAATAAACGATTATCATGAACAATGAAATATAATATAATAATAACTAATTTATTATTGCCTCTAGGGCATATTTCCAACAGATCCCTCCCCTCTCGCCTCGTCTGTCACACACCCCCCACGGTCGCCTACACCACCACCACGTCCCCGAGCCGCAGCCATCCCCACACATCAGATGGTCACCCGTGCCCAGGCTGGATGCTTCTTCCCCAACCCTAAGTACCAGCAGTCCCTCCTAGCCACCACAAACAGCTCCGTCTCCCCAATTCCCAAAACTGTGCGTGCTGCCTTGCGTGATCCGATTTGGCTAGCTGCAATGCAGGTTGACTATGCGGCATTGGTGCAGAACCGGACATGGAGTCTCATTCCCCGACCACCTGGAGCCAACATCGTCACCGGCAAGTGGCTTTTCCGTCACAAGTTCAAGGCCGATGGGAGCCTGGAGCGCTATAAGGCAAGGTGGGTGGTCCGTGGGTTCTCTCAACGGCCCGGTGTGGACTTCGACAAGACCTTTTCGCCTGTGGTCAAGGCGGCCACCATACGCACCGTCCTCTCCATTGCAGCGACACGCCACTGGCCAGTTCACCAGATGGACGTGAACAATGCCTTCCTCCATGGACACCTCACCGAGCGCGTCTACTGCCAGCAACCGGTCGGGTTCGTCGACGACAGCCACCCCGACCATGTCTGCCTCCTCGACAAGTCCCTCTACGGGCTCAAGCAGGCGCCGCGCGCCTGGTTCGCGCGGTTCGCTGCGTTCGTCCGCACCATCGGCTTCCGCAACTCCCGCTCCGACCCGTCGCTGTTCATCCTCCACAGCAATGACAGTGCGGCCTACCTGCTGTTGTATGTTGACGACATCGTCCTCGCGGCTTCCTCGTCGGGCCTGCTTCACCATCTCCAACAGCAGCTGTCAGCGGAATTCTCCATGAAGGACCTCGGGCCCCTCCACTACTTCTTGGGGATCGCCGTCACCAGGGACGCCCGCGGCTTCTTCCTCTCTCAGCGCAGCTACACCGAAGAGCTCCTAGAACGTGCCAACATGATCACCTGCAAGCCTGCCTCGACTCCTGTTGACACTCACTCCAAGCTCTCGGCCACGGACGGTGCACTAGTCGACGACGCGTCGGAATATCGCAGCCTCGTGGGAGCCCTTCAGTACCTGACGATGACGCGACTGGACATTGCGTATGCCGTGCAGCAATGCTGCCTGTTCATGCATGATCCGCGTGCCGCCCACCTCGCCTTGGTGAAGCGAGTGCTCCGCTACCTGCGTGGCACTAGCAATCATGGACTGCACCTGCATCGCGCTCCCTCCCTCGACCTCGTCGCGCATTCAGACACCGACTGGCCGGCTGCCCCGACACGCGACGCTCCACCTCCGGCTACGTTGTGTTCCTCAGCGACTCCCTCGTCTCCTGGTCGAGCAAACGCCAGGCCACAGTCTCCCGCTCTAGTGCAGAAGCTGAGTACCGCGCCGTTGCCAACGCGGTCGCGGAATGCTGCTGGTTACGACAACTCCTTGGCGAGCTCCGTGTTCCACTGCCCAAGGCCACAGTTGTCTTCTGCGACAACATTTCATCTGTGTACATGGCGGCCAACCCCGTACATCACCGGTGCACGAAACACATCGAGCTCGACATCTACTTCGTTCGCGAGAAGGTGGCCCTTGGCGAGTTCCGTGTGCTTCACGTCCCCACCATGCAGCAGTTCGCCGATGTTCTGACAAAAGGGCCTCCCACACCAGCGTTCCGGGAGTTCAGGTCCAGCTTGTGCATCCGGCTGCCGGATGCTGCAGCTGCGGCGGGGTGTTAACAGTAGCTGCTCTCTACGTGTATGCCCACGTCCCATCCATGCATGGGCACGTCCTGGCACACGATCTCCCTCTCCCTCTGCGCATGACGCACCTCCCTCTCTCTCTGTAACCGTGCTACGCGCACTGCGGCAACCTGTATATAACACAAAGTAATAGAGTATCGGCACTTGAGGTGCCTTGCATTCACATTCTACTTGCTTTCATGGTATCAGATACCGGCTACTTGCTTTCATGGGAAGCGTTATGACAACGCGGTTGATGTAGTCGTACGTCTTCATGGCCCGACCGATCAAGCACCGAAACTACGGCACCTCCGAGTTCTAGCACACGTTCAGCTCGATGACGATCCCCGGACTTCGATCCAGCAAAGTGTCGGGGAAGAGTTCCGTCAGCACGATGGCGTGGTGACGATCTTGATGTTCAACTGTCGCAGGGCTTCGCCTAAGCACCACTACAATATTATCAAGGACTATGGTGGAAGGGGGCACCACACACGGTTAAGAGAACGATCTTAGAGATCAACTTGTATGTCTAGGGGTGTACCCTGCCCCCGTATATAAAGGAGCCATGGGGGGGTGCGGCCGACCCTAGGAGGAGGCGCGCAGGAGGAGTCCTACTCCTACCGGGAGTAGGACTCCCCTCCCTTTCCCTAGTTGGATTAGGTCTTGGGGGGAAGGAGGAGAGGGAAGAAAGGAAAGGGGGGCGCCGCCCCCCTCCTTGTCCAATTCGGACTTGGGGGGAGGGGCGCGCGGCAGCCCCTAGGCCTCCTCTCCTCTTCCTCCACTAGGCCCATTAAGGCCCATTAGATTACCGGGGGGTTCCGGTAACCTCCCGGTACTCCGATAAAATGCCGATGTCACCCGGAACACTTCCGATGTCCAAACATAGGCTTCCAATATATCAATCTTTATGTCTCGACCATTTCGAGACTTCTCGTCATGTCCGTGATCACATCCGGGACTCCGAACTAACTTCGGTACATCAAAACTCATAAACTCATAATATAACTGTCATCGAAACCTTAAGCGTGCGGACCCTACGGGTTCGAGAACAATGTAGACATGACCGAGACACGTCTCCGGTCAATAACCAATAGCGGAACCTGGATGCTCATATTGGCTCCCACATATTCTACGAAGATCTTTATCGGTCAGACCGCATAACAACATACGTTGTTCCCTTTGTCATCGGTATGTTACTTGCCCGAGATTCGATCGTCGGTATCTCCATACCTAGTTTAATCTCGTTACCGGCAAGTCTCTTTACTCGTTTCGTAATACATCATCTCGCAACTAACTCATTAGTTGCAATGCTTGCAAGGCTTATGTGATGTGCATTACCGAGAGGGCCCAGAGGTACCTCTCTGACAATCGGAGTGACAAATCCTAATCTCGAAATACGCCAACCCAACATGTACCTTTGGAGACACCTGTAGAGCTCCTTTATAATCACCCAGTTACGTTGTGACGTTTGGTAGCACACAAAGTGTTCCTCCGGCAAACGGGAGTTGCATAATCTCATAGTCATAGGAACATGTATAAGTCATGAAGAAAGCAATAGCAACATACTAAACGATCGAGTGCTAAGCTAACGGAATGGGTCATGTCAATCACATCATTCTCCTAATGATGTGATTCCGTTAATCAAATAACAACTCTTTGTCTATGGTTAGGAAACATAACCATCTTTGATTAACGAGCTAGTCAAGTAGAGGCATACTAGTGACACTCTGTTTGTCTATGTATTCACACATGTATTATGTTTCCGGTTAATACAATTCTAGCATGAATAATAAACATTTATCCTGAAATAAGGAAATAAATAATAACTTTATTATTGCCTCTAGGGTATATTTCGTTCAAAGTAGAGGCATACTAGTGACGTTTAGTTTGTCTATGTATTCACACAAGTATTATGTTTCCGGTTAATACAATTCTAGCATGAATAATAAACATTTATCATGAAATAAGGAAATAAATAATAACTTTATTATTGCCTCTAGGGCATATTTCCTTCAGTCTCCCACTTGCACTAGAGTCAATAATCTAGTTCACATCGCCATGTGATCTAACATCAATAGTTCACATCTTTATGTGGTTAACACTCATAGTTCACATCGATATGTGACCAACACCCAAAGGGTTTACTAGAGTCAGTAATCTAGTTCACATCGCTATGTGATTAACACCCAAAGAGTACTAAGGTGTGATCATGTTTTGCTTGTGAGATAATTTTAGTCAACGGGTCTGTCATATTCAGATCCGTAAGTATTTTGCAAATATCTATGTCAACAATGCTTTGCACGGAGCTACTCTAGCTAATTGCTTCCACTTTCAATATGTATCTAGATCGAGACTTAGAGTCATCCAGATCTGTGTCAAAGCTTGCATCGACGTAACTCTTTACGATGAACCTTTTATCACCACCATAATCGAGAAACATATCCTTATTCAACTAAGGATAATTTTGACCGCTGTCCAGTGATCTACTCCTAGATCACTATTGTACTCCCTTGCCAAAAACAATGTAGGGTATACAATAGGTACACAGCATGGCATACTTTATAGAACCTATGATTGAGGCATAGGGAATGACTTTCACTCTCTTTCTATCTTCTGCCGTGGTCGGGCTTTGAGTCTTACTCAATTTTACACCTTGTTACACAGGCAAGAACTCTTTCTTTGACTGTTCCATTTTGAACTACTTCAAAATCTTGTCAAGGTATGTACTCATTGAAAAAACTTATCAAGCGTCTTGATCTATCTCTATAGATATTGATGCTCAATATGTAAGCAGCTTCACCGAGGTATTTCTTTGAAAAACTCCTTTCAAATACTCCTTTATGCTTTGCAGAATAATTCTACAATATTTCCGATCAACAATATGTCATTCACATATACTTATCAGAAATGTTGTATAGCTCCCACTCACTTTCTTGTAAATACAGGCTTCACCGCAAGTCTGTATAAAACTATATGCTTTGATCAATTTATCAAAGCGTATATTCCAACTCCGAGATGCTTGCACCTGTCCATAGATGGATCGCTGGAGCTTGCATATTTTGTTAACACCTTTAGGATCGACAAAACCTTCTAGTTGCATCGTATACAACTCTTCTTTAATAAATCCATTAAGGAATGCAGTTTTGTTTATCCATTTGCCAGATTTCATAAAATGCGGCAATTGCTAACATGATTCTGACAAACTTAAGCATAGATACGAGTGAGAAACTCTCATCATAGTCAACACCTTGAACTTGCCGAAAACCTTTTGCGACAATTCTAGCTTTGTAGATAGTAACACAACTATCAGCGTCCGTCTTCCTCTTGAAGATCCATTTATTTTCTATTGCTTGCCGATCATCGGGCAAATCCATCAAAGTCCATACTTTGTTCTCATACATGGATCATATCTCAGATTTCATGGCCTCAAACCATTTCGCGGAATCTGGGCTCATCATCGCTTCCTCATAGTTCGCAAGTTCATCATGGTCTAGTAACATGACTTCCAGAACATGATTACCGTACCACTCTGGTGCGGATCTCACTCTGGTTTACCTACGAGATTCGGTATTAACTTGATCTGAAGTTACATGATCATCATCATTAGCTTCCTCACTAATTGGTGTAGTAGTCACAAGAACAGATTTCTGTGATGAACTACTTTCCAATAAGGGAGAAGGTACAATTACCTTATCAAGTTTTCTACTTTCCTCCCACTCACTTCTTTCGAAAGAAACTCCTTCTCTGGAAATGATCCATTCTCAGCAACGAATATCTTGCCTTCGGATCTGTGATAGAAGGTGTACCCAACATTTTCTTTTGGGTATCCTATGAAGATGCACTTCTCTGATTTGGGTTTGAGCTTATCAGGATGAAACTTTTTCATATAAACATCGCAACCCCAAACTTTAAGAAACGACAACTTTGGTTTCTTGCCAAACCACAGTTCATACGGTGTCGTCTCAACGGATTTAGATTGTGCCCTTTTTTTTAACGTGAATGCAGTTGTCTCTAATGCATACACCCAAAACTTTAGTGGTAAATCGGTCAGAAACATCATAGATTGCACTATATCCAAGAAAGTACGATTATGACGTTCGGACACACCATTATGCTGTGGTGTTCCAGGTGGCATGAATTTGTGAAATTATTCCACATTGTTTTAATTGAAGACCAAACTCGTAACTCAAATATCCGTCTCTGCGATCAGATCGTGGAAACCTTATCTTCTTGTCACGATGATTTTCCACTTCACTCTGAAATTCTTTGAACTGTTCAAATGTTTCAGACTTATGTTTCATCAAGTAGATATACCCATATCTACTTAAATCATCTGTGAAGGTCAGAAAATAACGATACCCGCCGCGAGCTTCAACACTCATCGGATCGCATACATCAGTATGTATTATTTCCAATAAGTCAGTTGCTCGCTCCATTGTTCCGGAGAACGGAGTCTTTAGTCATCTTGCCCATAAGACATGGTTCGCAAGCACCAAGTGATTCATAATCAAGTGATTCCAAAATCCCATCAACATGGAGTTTCTTCATGCGCTTTACACCAATATGACCTAAACGGCAGTGCCACAAATAAGTTGCACTATCATTATTAACTTTGCATCTTTTGGTTTCAATATTATGAATATGTGTATCACTATGATCGAGATCCAATGAACCATTTTCATTGGGTGTGTAACCATATAAGGTTTTATTCATGTAAACAGAACAACAATTTATTCTCTTACTTAAATGAATAACCGTATTACAATAAACATGATCAAATCATATTCATGCTCAACGCAAACACCAAATAACACTTATTTAGGTTCAACACTAATCTCGAAAGTATAGGGAGTGTGCGATGATGATCATATGAATCTTGGAACCACTTCCAACACACATCGTCACTTCACCCTTAACTAGTCTCTGTTTATTCTGCAACTCCCGTTTCGAGTTACTAATCTTAGCAACTGAACTAGTATAAAATACTGAGGGGTTGCTATAAACAGTAGTAAAGTACACATCAATAACATGTATATCAAATATACTTATGTTCACTTTGCCATCCTTCTTATCTGCCAATCACTTGGGGTAGTTCCGCTTCCAGTGACCAGTCCCTTTGCAGTAGAAGCACTTAGTCTCAGGCTTAGGACCAGACTTGGGCTTCTTCACTTGAGCAGCAACTTACTTGTTGTTGTTCTTCTTGAAGTTCCCCTTTTTTCCTTTGCCCTTTTCTTGAAACTAGTGGTCTTGTCAACCATCAACACTTGATGCTTTTTTTTGATTTCTACCTTCATCGATTTCATCATCATGAAAAGCTCGGAAGTCGTTTTCGTCATTCCTTGCATACTATAGTTCACCACGAAGTTCTACTAACTTGGTGATGGTGACTAAAGAATTCTGTCAATCACTATCTTATCTGGAAGATTAACTCCCACTTGATTCAAGCGATTGTAGTACCCAGACAATCTGAGCACATGCTCACTAGTTGAGCGATTCTCCTCCATCTTTTAGCTATAGAACTTGTTAGAGACTTCATATCTCTCAACTCGGGTATTTGCTTGAAATATTAACTTCAACTCCTGGAACATCTCATATGGTCCATGACGTTCAAAACGTCTTTGAAGTCCCGATTCTAAGCCGTTAAGCATGGTGCACTAAACTATCAAGTAGTCATCATATTGAGCTAGCCAAACGTTCATAACATCTGCATCTGCTCCTGCAATAGGTCCGTCACCTAGCGGTGCATCAAGGACATAATTCTTCTGTGCAGCAATGAGGATAAACCTTAGATCACGGATCCAATCCACATCATTGCTACTAACATCTTTCAACACAATTTTCTCTAGGAACATATCGAAATAAACATATGAAAGCAACAACGCGAGCTATTGATCTACAACATAGATATGCTAATACTACAAGGACTAAGTTCATGATAAATTAAAGTTCAATTAATCATATTACTTAAGAACTCCCACTTAGATAGACATCCCTCTAATCCTCTAAGTGATCACGTGATCCAAATCAATTAAACCATGTCCGATCATCACGTGAGATGGAGTAGTTTTCAATGGTGAACATCACTATGTTGATCATATCTACTATATGATTCACGCTCGATCTTTCGGTCTCCAGTGTTCCGAGGCCATATCTGTATATGCTAGGCTCGTCAAGTTTAACCTGAGTATTCCGCGTGTGCAACTGTTTTGCACCCGTTGTATTTGAACGTAGAGCCTATCACACCCGATCATCACGTGGTGTCTCAGCACGAAGAACTTTCGCAACGGTGCATACTCAGGAAGAACACTTTATACCTTGAAATTTAGTGAGAGATCATCTTATAAAGCTATTGTCAAACTAAGCAAAATAAGATGTATAAAAGATGAACATCATATGCAATCAAAATATGTGACATGATATGGCCATGATCATCTTGTGCCTTTGATCTCCATCTCCAAAGTACTGTCATGATCTCTATCATCACCGGCATGACACCATTATCTCCATCATCTTGATCTATATCAATGTGTCGTCACATGGTCGTCTCGCCAACAATTGCTCTTGCAACTAATGCTATCGCATAGAGATAAAGTAAAGCAATTATTTGGCGCTTGCATCTTATGCAATAGAGAGACAACCATAAGGATTTAGCCAGTTGCCGATAACTTCAACAAAACATGATCATCTCATACAACAACTTATATCTCATCACGTCTTGACCATATCACATCATAACATGCCCTGCAAAAACAAGTTAGACGTCCTCTACTTTGTTGTTGCAAGTTTTACGTGGCTGCTACGGGCTGAGCAAGAACCAATCTTACCTACGCATCAAAAACCACAACGATAGTTTGTCAAGTTGGTGATGTTTTAACCTTCGCAAGGACCGGGCGTAGCTACACTCGGTTCAACTAAAGTTGGAGAAACTGACACCCGCCAGCCACCTGTGTGCAAAGCACGTCGGTAGAACCAGTCTCGCGTAAGCGTACGCGTAATGTCGGTCCGGGCTGCTTCATCCAACAATACCGCCGAACCAAAGTATGACATGCTGGTAAAACCTGGGCTCGGATGCCACTGTTGGGGAACGTAGTAATTTCAAAAAAATTCCTACGCACACGCAAGATCATGGTGATGCATAGCAACGAGAGGGGAGAGTGTTGTCTACGTACCCTCGTAGATCGAAAGCGGAAGCGTTATAACAACGCGGTTGATGTAGTCGTACGTCTTCACGGCCCGACCGATCAAGCACCGAAACTACGGCACCTCTGAGTTCTAGCACACGTTCAGCTCGATGACGATCCCCGGACTCCGATCCAGCAAAGTGTCAGGGATGAGTTTCGTCAGCACGACGGTGTGGTGACGATCTTTATGTTCTACCTTCGCAGGGCTTCGCCTAAGCACCGCTACAATATTATCGAGGATTATGGTGGAGGGGGCACCGCACACGGCTAAGAGATCTCAAGGATCAATTGTTGTGTCCATGGGGTGCCCCCCTGCCCCCGTATATAAAGGAGCAAGGGGGGAGGAGGCCGGCCCTAGGAGGGGCGCACCAGGGGAGTAGGATTCCTACTCCTAGTTGGAGTAGGTTTCCTCCTTTCCTAGTCCAAGTAGGAGAAGGGGGGAAAGAGGGGGAGAGGGGAAGGAAGGGAGAGAGGGGTCGTGCCCCAAACCCCTTGTCCAATTCGGACTGGGCTTGGGAGGGGCGCGCGCCACCTCCTGGTCCTTCCCACTAAGGCCCATTGCTTCTTCCTCGTATTCCCGTAACTCCCGGTACCTCCGAAAATACCCTAATCACTCGGAACCTTTCCGATGTCCGAATATAGTCGTCCAATATATCGATCTTTACGTCTTGACCATTTCGAGACTCCTTGTCATGTCCCCGATCTCATCCGAGACTCCGAACTCCTTCAGTACATCAAAACATATAAACTCATAATGAAACTGTCATCGAAACCTTAAGCGTGCGGACCCTACGGGTTCGAGAACAATGTAGACATGACCGAGACACGTCTCCGGTCAATAACCAATAGCGGAACCTGGATGCTCATATTGGCTCCCACATATTCTACGAAGATCTTTATCGGTCAGATCGCATAACAACATACGTTGTTCCCTTTGTCATCGGTATGTTACTTGCCCGAGATTCGATCATCGGTATCTCAATACCTAGTTCAATCTCGTTACCGGCAAGTCTCTTTACTCGTTCCGTAATACATCATCTCGCAACTAACTCATTAGTTGCAACGCTTGCAAGGCTTATGTGATGTGCATTACCGAGAGGGCCCAGAGATACCTCTCCGACAATCGGAGTGACAAATCCTAATCTCGAAATACGCCAACCCAACATGTACCTTTGGAGACACCTGTAGAGCTCCTTTATAATCACTCAGTTACGTTGTGACGTTTGGTAGCACACAAAGTGTTCCTCCGGCAAACAGGAGTTGCATAATCTCATAGTCATAGGAACATGTATAAGTCATGAAGAAAGCAATAGCAACATACTAAACGATCGGGTGCTAAGCTAATGGAATGGGTCATGTCAATCACATCATTCTTCTAATGATGTGATCCCGTTAATCAAATAACAACTCTTTTGTTCATGGTTAGGAAACATAACCATCTTCGATCAACAAGCTAGTCAAGTAGAGGCATACTAGTGACGTTTAGTTTGTCTATGTATTCACACAAGTATTATGTTTCCGGTTAATACAATTCCAGCATGAATAATAAACATTTATCATGAAATAAGGAAATAAATAATAACTTTATTATTGCCTCTAGGGCATATTTCCTTCATTTTTAGATTTTGGTTAATAACTACTAGTAGTAGATCATATTGGTTGAGTCTAAGGCATTGAGCCTATGTTTTTGGATGGGTCGATCATTACATCTATGATGGACCCCAGTACTATTCTTTACAATAAGTGCAACAACTATGTTTTCAATTGATTTTCTTCTTCTTCTTGCAAATCATGATGTAAATTCAAAACAAGGATTGTGAAGTGTCATACTTAATATGACTACATCATATTTTATTTGCGAATCACAAGGTATTGATGGCATCTACTGCATAATTTGCAGATTATCCATCACTACTGTGAGGTCTACGTCTTGTCATTTTCATAAGATGACTACCTTCAAGTGCTCTTCCAAATATTAATATTATATGTGACTACCTCAAGATATCATAAGGTAATACTGGCATCTACTGTAAGTTTTTACAGACTATCCACTATTACTGCAAGGTCTACATGTTGTCACTTTGACATATGATTACCTTCAAAGTGATTTTATACATTTAGCATAACATAAGGTAATAGAATTATGAACATCTACTGGCAAAAGTCAGACTATGTTTTCTATTACTGTGAGATCTACACCATATTGGTGATTATCTTCAAAGTGTTATCCTATAGACTGAGGTCAGGGCCGGTCCTGAGATTTCGGGGGCCCAAGGCGAACTTAAAATTGGGGGCCCCTAATATACGAGCCATTGTAATATACGTGTGCATATATATATATATTTGTCTAAAAACACACATACATATATATATAATCAGTGACACTTAAATCCAAAATCTGTATGCGTATAAAAAAATACATAATACCTTAAAAATTTCTTCTAACATTCCTTGATGCAAAGTCACTTATGATGGGGTCGATGTCAATCTCATCCAATAATTTCTTCTTGATGCATAATGTAGCCAAACCATTTAACCTCTCTTGAGTCATAGTTGACCTCAAATAATTCTTCAACAATTTCAGCTTTGAAAAGCTTCTCTCGGCCGATGCGACCGTCACAGGCACAGTAAATAAGATGCGATAAGCAATGGAGATATTCGGATAACAATCAACTTCTCTAACATGCCCAAAAATCTCCATGGCAGACATTACGCCATTTGGCAAAGTGAATCTCATAATCTTCAATTCAGAAATAAGATCATATACCTCTACATCAGATGAACCATCAAGAGAGAATGTTTCGGCAAATTTTGTGCAACACTCTTCAAGTTCATTATCACTTAATGACTTCAGAGTGCCCGAGCTCAATAAAAATCCAAAGATATCTTTGAACACCATTAGTTCTTTAAATCTATCCTTCAAAGAAGTGACCGCCATATCAACCAAAACAAAAAAATATTTAACACGAAAAGCCTTCTCAGCTTCTAGAATTTCTTCTTGACAATCACTTTCACCAAACTGTCTCTTCCTCTTACCACGACGTTTCATTGGAAACACGGGATCAATTCCCATTTGAGTCGCAATACCTTTGGTGATGGTCACACTTGAAGAAAACCCATCATCTCTGTACTTCCCAAAATATTATGTTATACCTTTTATTTGCTTCAAAGCAGAGTCAATACACATGGTTGACGATTGCAGCATCTTGCTAACTTTATTTACAGCAAACAGAATATCATGCCAGATAATCATACCAACTAGAAACTCAAAGCGACCAAGTGCATCAAATAAATTTTTTGCGTCGCTTTTATCCTTAGGTTCAGTGTCAGAAGCATCACGTAACTCAGACAAAGCTGACCTTAACTCAATGGCTTGATATCTTATTGCTGTAACACGTTTGATTCGACTCTCCCAGCGAGTGTTGGACAATGATTTCACAGTCAAACTAGGAACATGTTTAAGCAAAACATTCCACCTTTTCGTAGAACCAGCAAATAATATATATATGCGCTGAACAATTCCAAAAAATGAAACAGCTTTCTCACATGTTTTTGCCATATCACAGAGAGTGAGGTTGAGACTATGACAAGCACATGGCATGTATAATGCTCTTGGATTCACATCAAGTAACCTAGATTGTACCCCTCGGTATTTTCCTTTCATGTTAGAACCATTGTCATATCCTTGACCCCTTATATCATTAATATTTAAGCCAAAAGTCTCCATAGATTCAAGAAGTACTTTAAAAATCCCTAAGCCAGAAGTGTCATCCACCTTCAAGAACCCTAGAAAGTACTCCTCAATTTTTATTTTCCCATCCGACAAATTAACACAACGAACTAAAAAAGTCATTTGTTCTTGATGACTAACATCAGGGGTACAATCTAGGATAACAGAGAAATACTTGGCCTCTTTAACAACCTTTATAATAGAACATGTGATGTCAGCAGCCAAAAGAGATATCAACTCGTTCTGAATTTTATGACTGAGATAATGGTAATGAATTTCTATGTTCTGGATACGTCTAAGGTGGTCTTGCATTACTAAATCAAATTCTGCAATCATCTCAACACAAGCTAAGAAATTACCATTATCATCCTTGTAAAGTTGCTCACTGTTTCCGCGAAAAGCCAAGTTGCGTTTACCAAGATATTTCACAATGGCTATTATTCTTAACAAAACTTGCCTGACACGTTCTTTCTCCTTTGTTATTTGATGCTGCAAGTCCTTGTCAATAGTTTCCTCTTTCCGTAGTCTAATCCTTAATTCATTCCACTTGTTCATGTTATTAATATGATCAACACTACTTTCATGTTCTTTAAGCTTCTCACTAATGTGCCTCCAATGATCTAATCCATCATGTGCGAACTCTGACTCCTGCTACTGCTAGACTTGAAGATCTTACAACAAAAGCAAAAAACTTTGTCAACACCTTCTGAATAAACTAGCCATTTTCTATCATGTTTCTCTCCATTGCTTAATTTCCTATGATAGTGAGCATAGGAAAAATGTCTTCCTGCATCATCTACACGGTATTCCATTTTATCCTCTTCCTCTCTCATTGGCCCTTTCTCAACTAATACATCTCTTGCTTTATTGTCAAGATTATCCCAATTTCTTGGATCATAAATATCAGGAGTATAGACTGGTTCATCAACACTAGGAGATTGTTCTTGTGCATCCGACGAATTACCTACATTCTCGGAGCCACTTACATTGCTGTCGTCGATGTTGGTTTCGACATTTTCTTCTTGCTGATCGGATTCTGAATTCACATTAGTTTGTTGCTCTTCCTCTATGGCAACTATCGCCAACTCATCACCTGGGTTTATCGAAGTAGTGGAAGTACTCTTGTAATATAAGTGTAGATGCCCACGCTGTGATTGTACCAATTTATCTACGACCTTCTTCTTTTTCCTTTTTTACTACCCGATGCATATGTCCTGTTTCTCGGAGGCATGCTAACACACAATTCTGAAAAAGTAATTTTTGCATCAATTATTCAACAGTACCACATACGCATCAAGGAAACGGCCAAACGCAAATATAATATACCTGGTTCAGCGTCAGTCCGTGTGCTATTTGCAGCGCCTAGACTCGGAGAGCAATGAGCAATTGACCAAGCGTGAGGGCCCCCTGAATTGGAATCAGCTGTGAACTGGATTAGGAAGGAAATTAGGAGAAGAGAATTAGAAATTAGCAAGAGCCAGATGGCAGTGGGCAGACCTGCAGTACGGCGTGTCGCGGACTCGCGGTGTCGCCGTGTCGGCGAGGGCGGGTGGCGGCCTAGGGCTGGGAGACTGCGTGATGAGATGGGTCGAACTATCGAGTATCCTGCCGCATATTGTTGTCTTTTTTTTCACGTGGAGGATGAAGGAAAGCAATCGCTAATCAAGCCGCGCATGTCGCTAATCCTGCCGCTACTGCTCGTGTCTCTTGCGAGCCTGTGCGTGCGCGTGAAAGGCTTTGACTATTTTGTTTGACATGGGCCTACAGCCTGCTATACGTATATACCTAGTACATACCTGGGTGGGGGCCCCTACCTTGTGGGGGCCCGGGGCGGCTGCCCCCCTGCCCCCCCCCCAAGGGTCGGCCCTGACTGAGGTCTACACATATGGTTATAAAGCATCAGCTATTCCAAAATTTGCTCCTCCGAAGCAATTGTTGTTGTTCACTAAAATGATTTACTATCATAGTAAATTCATACATGACCATTATATGTTGAATGGTAATATCTACCAATATCAATTATTCAAGCCTCATTTTGCTTGAATAAGTCGTAGGGAATTACGCAAACATATGCATGCCCCGGTAATTACCTTCTATAATATTGGTTAAATACATGAAAGTTGAGCCTATGTCACTATTTCTAATTATAGTGTCGTTCATCCATCAAGATGGATCCCATAATATATGGCAACGATTGAGTGTCTCAACACTTTTGTAGTGTCCACATCACATTGTGGTTATACTTTCATTGTGACTAACCAATGTTAAACATGCAACGTCTATATTTTTGGCGGTGACTCTAAAGTTGCAACACTCATATGCATTTTATGCGTCACCAACTTCACTTAGTTCTCAAACTAAGTACATAATGGATGAATATTTATTCATCTCGAATATTTCAGTTAAGAGAAACATGATGCCATGTGCACATCGGGAATGATCCCCCATTTAGTTTTCAAGACCTCAAGTCTATTGCGTCTCACAATTATGTCACATAATCAACTTCAAGTTGAGATCTCGTGATCAAATATTTTCATATACAGATCTAGTTGAAAAGCTCTCAATACACTTTACATCCTCTTAATTATGATGGCATTTTTCATGATGAGAAACATGGAATTTCTTAAAATCATCAGATTCACCCAACAGGTGCTATACCATAATTTAAAATTCTTGCTAGTATCAGAACACTATGCAAGTTAGTGGTCACAAAATAGAACCATGAGGAATTCGAAGTAAAGTGGAGGCTAATAGACAACCAAAGACAAAATTATCTCTTAATAGGAATCAATAATTTTCAAATGATCAAAGGAAAACTCCCAAGTTTGTCAAATGTGTGGTCGTATAAATATTGTACCTATGATTACCAAACCCTCAAACATATGGTCGAACCACACCACAAATTTACTGAAAAGGCAAATAAGTTTCATGGGATAAATTTAAAATTTTACAAACATACAACCAGTAAATTTCCTGGAAAATGATTGTTCTCAGATTCTTCATCAGAAGGAGGACCAGAATCTAGTGCAGTAAAAGGAGGATCATTTGCGTTCAGTAAAAAAATGGAGACCTCGGGTAATCTCCTAATTATCCCAAAATATTATTAGCATATGTTTGGTCTACTACAAGTAGAGCGATGTCCAATATCTTATTTCACAGACACGATATTCGATAAATTTTGAATGTATGAATCAAGTCATACTCAATATTGTTGCGTACACAATAATTTTCTATATCTTAATAAATTAAATATTTGGCTTGGTAGCCTTAGCCATCCTGGTTTGGGGATGATTAGAAAATTGTTGACAATTCAGTTGGTCACAGCTTAACAAGTTGCAAAAATATTCCCCAGATTATCAGATTATATGTGCACCACATGTGCCATAGGGGAAATCTGTTTTAAGGAACTGTCACCTTAAAATTCTAAGCAGGACACTTATTCTTCCTTGAACACATTCAAAAGATATGTCTGGATTGCTTAACCATTATCTGGGGTAATTTAGATACTTCATGGTACTCATATACACATTCATAAAATGTTTTTAAGTGTGTCTCTTATCACACTCAACCATGCATGATCTTACTAAATAAATTGCTCAACTTATCAAAGTAAGAGCAAATTCTCCTGAAAACAGGATCTACACACCCATTCGAATTAACAATGTTGTTGAACTCATTCAATGAGCATTTTTTACATTAAGTATTTTCTGTGCATACCCAGAATGGTTTAGCTAAATTTCTTGTCAAAGAGAGTTAAATGAATTACATGACCACTTTTAAAGAATTGTAAATCTACCAGCCTCTTGCTGGACACATACGGCCTTACACACCGTAAGTATGATCTAAATCATACCAACTGCATATCATACTACTTTCCCCTTGTAGTTACTACGTGGAAATCAACAAAGTATTTCCCATCTGCGATAATTTGGTTACATATCGATATCACCACTCCAGCGTACATCAATGGGCACTCACAAAAAATTAGGAATCTATGTGAGGAATAACAATTTATCCGTCGATCAAAATTATTCATAGCCCGTATGCTGATTGCATCAGCAATAAGGATTTTTTCTGGCATTAGGGGGAGATAAGTACCACAATGAATGCCGAGAAATAAATTAGAAATGTTATTGGCATTCAATCCTTCTATCCACGTACTCAAAGAATCTGAACTAAAAGTTTAGGGAATCATATATTTGCAACACATTGCAAATTTGCCACATACATTTACTGATGACAAGGTGTCACTAAATTCTATATTCCTGCAGTAAAGTGTTAGAAAGAGTGGAGGTACCTGATAAACCACTCTTCTCCCCAAATGAGAGCAAGAGGGGGAGAAAATCTGACAAGACGAGATATAACTTCTCATATGCTTCCGCGGAAACAGAGGAAATCAAATCCTCAACCAGTAAATGTAATTCAACATCAAGTTGAAAGACACCTCACTGGATGCTCATAATCCAAAGCCCGGCATAAATGTGCACAAAATGTTTTGGTGCTGGGACATCGAAACACCTTGACTCCATTTGTTGTAGGAAAGCACAAGGAGTTAAAAAGGAACAAATATTTTGTCCACAAACTTCAATGATTCCATCAGAATCATATAAACTAAAGACTACATTTGTCGACATATATTTCTTCTTAAATTACTAAACCTTTTGGGCCCTGAACCAAAATCCATGGTAGAGTGCCTCTTGCACTCATATTGGTTCACATAAAAGGAAGCAAGTAATGAAGAATAGCACTCGCTCTGCAAACGAGTGGTATTTACCGCAGTAATACCTTACTCCTCATAAGTATCTTCCACATGAAATACTAAAAACTTCTCATTCATAGACAAAGTCAATGAGGTGGTGAGAAAGCGAGGCTTGTAGCAAAAGGGTTCCCGTAGAGACCCGACATCGATTACGATGTAACATACCCTCTTGGTATGAGTGGAATTATGTTTCGATACTAAATATCATTGGAAATAAAAATAATAATAATATCCATGCAGTTGATGGATGAAGTGGCTACATACTCATATGAGTCGCTCATTTCGGATATCTCTATTGAAGTCCCTGAAGGTCTAAAACTTCCGAATCCAAACGCAAATCGCAACAAGTTTTGTGTAAAACTTCATTCACTCTATGACTTGAAATAGTCGGAAATCATATGGTACTACCGACTAAATGAGTTCTTTCTTCAAAAGGATTACTCAAAGAATGATGATTGCTTATGTGTTAATAAGGGAATCCCAAATTTGATTTCCTTATATCACTTAGTGTATATCAATGACTTCATCATCAATGTCTATACAAGACCTAAACATACACAAAATCATCTCAAGGCGGAAAATTTGGATTAAGCCAAATTTAGCTTAAGTTTACAACTTGAGCATTCTCTCAAGAATACATATCAGTCTACATATATCCAAAACATATATGAGAAGTTCAATGTGGATATATCATACCAACAAAACGTATATGGTCGATATGAGGAATATTGAGTTATATCCCAAGTTCACAATAAATCTTGGACAATTCCATCAGGAAAACCAAGATTTGACCATGATATGATATATGATATTGGCTCTTTACTTGATCCCAACAAAGCCATATCAATGACTGAATTTGATGGAATAGCATGGAAGTCATCTAAATAGAACTTAACGACTACTTCCACTTATCATTCTGATATAATTGATTTATATAAAGGCATTGAAAATATGCTTGGCTTAGCAGAATGATTAACCACACTCAAAACCATGTGGTTGAGATTCATCAGAATAACATAACTTGATTTATCAAGATGCTACCACTTGTGTTACTCAATACATACAGGTTATATGAAGAGCAATATCACAAAGCACATTGCTCGAGATCACTTATCCTCATGAATTATAGAAAGCGAGGAAACAATTTGCAAACAAAATATTGGAAAATCCAACGGATTATTCCTAATGTCATGATCATGTCAATGTAATTGATATGAGACATCCTCCAGATTAGCAAAGTTCAGGGGGGAGTATTCTTCCAAAGTATAACCCATTAACAATCATTAGATTGCATATATTGTACTCTTTTTCCCTTCATGAGTTTTTCCCTAATGGTTTCTCATAAAAGGTTTTTAACGAGACAATATAAACACAAGTGTATGTATATGCCATATCATTTTCTCCTTATATTTTTCCCACTGAGTTTTAAGGGAGTTTTCGATGGCATATCAGATTGCACTCTTTTCCCTTATGAGTTTTCTCTCAAAGTTTCTCATAATGGTTTTTAATGAGGCAATATCTTTTTAAGATAATATGCAATACTTTTAAGTTTTCCCATTGGGGTTTTTAAAGGAAAGTATACAAAGCATATTTATTGTTCTCTAAACTCACCAATGATTTTTCTCCTTCTTCAAAGGTTTTTCTCATATGAGTTATCAAGAGACGATAATCATTATATGTTGCATCATTTTTTTCTTATTATTTTTCCCACTGGGTTTAAAGGAGTTTTAGCAACATATCTACACTATTCTCCTCATATTTTTCCCACAGAGTTTTTGGAGAAGACTTTAATAATTATACAAGGATTTCTCAAGATGAAGATGATGAACATTCTCAAGGGCGGCCATATATTAGGAGTCTATCAAGATGATGCATACTCACCTAGTGAAGCATAGATTAGGAGGAGTGTTAAGGATTAATTAAATTCTAATAATCCATGCTTAGGTCGGTTGTGTAGATGAGCAACCGCTAGTTACCGCCTATGTAGTTACCGCCTTGTAACAGGGGTATAAATACCCTACTATTCAATCAATAAAATAAGAAGTTCATTCTCTCAATCATTTTTACTTTCACAGTACCGACGATCGGGCCGACGTCGACCGCTAGCGGCGCCGACCGGCGAGCTGGATCCTTGAGCAGCGGCAGACTGCCGACGTGTCATGCGCCTGGCGTCGTCGGGGCATCCTAGCTGGAACTCACAAATACAACTTCTGTAGAACCGTGAGTGCTACTGAGACACAGATGGATCGATCAACCTTCTGTTTCCATCTTGTCGACGCGCCTGCAAAGACATATCAGGCGTTCGGTTTGAATTGAAGCCCGGACAGAGGATACCTGCAGTACGTCTACGTGACATGATAAGGCGGCAGCGCATGCATTAGTCGCTACCATCCGTGCTCCTATGTACGTGGCTTAATTTGATTGAAATAAAATAAGGTTCGATCCTACCTAGGCTCCTAGTGTACGTGAAGCTCCTAACGTGTACGGTACGGATCAGCATTGGTGGAACAGCTCGCTCGTTCGATCGCTCACGAAGTCACGATAGGACAGCAGCTGCTCGCGAGACGCTACGCGACGTGATTCGCCGGTACAGTTCGGCTTGCTGATCGCAGACACTACTACCGCCTGAAAGAAGAAAGATTCGACGAGCCCCAATACAAACACGGGAATCCCAGCGAGACGCCGACGGGCTAAGCGAGCCGGCCTGCGCGGATCGGGAAACATGGCCCTTCCGGGCGGTGGCGCGACGTCCCACCCCGGCGACAGCGGTCGCGTCTTGCCCGGATCAGCCAGCAATAATGCCGATCGGGCACTCGTACGGGCCAATGATGAGTAATCGCAATTGCGACAGGGACCAACTCCAGGTACCACGCTTGACGCGGTTGCATCCCGGGGAGGCGCCACCCGCGGCGGCGCACCTGCCATTGCCGGCGTGCATTGATCCAGGCGGGCTCGTCCAGACGCCGCCGGTGCCGAGGGTCACGGCGGCGGCAGGACCTGTCACAGGGAGAAATTTCAGCGCGGGGCACGTCATGGCGTGCGCGGCAAATACAAAATTGCTCGGTCGTGTTGACCGTTGAGTATGTCGACGTGTCTGGCGGCTGGATAAGAGCGCGCGCGCCGTGCAGCTCCATGCCCGTCGCCGTCAGCGTCGGGGGCTCGGACGGCCGACCGCCGCCAGGTCGCCACGTCCGACCACCAACCGCGGCCAGCTCTTGGGCTGCCCATGAGCTGGTTCCACGGGGGGCGCGATCGTACGTGGCACGGGCCAGGGGTGCACGTCAGCGTCCACGGCCGCCCCGGCAGGAGCGGTTCTAGCCCCGCGATCGTGCCTATCTGGACGCCACATCGATCCACATGCGTCAATCATTACTGCAATCTTTCTGAAGTAGAAGTGTTGTTTGAGCGGTGTGGAACTTCGATTTGGGGATAGCCATGAAAATGGTCACGCAGGACAAGTAATTCGAGTAGTATGTATTTCTGTATGTATCTGACGTGGCGGCGTGATACGACTTGTCAGAGCTGAAGCTTCTCTCGCCCGGTCGCTCGGACACTTGGACCTGCCGCTTGCATGCATTATTTGCTTTCGTTTTCGAACTTGTCTGGCCATGCATTTTTCAACACAGTAAAAATCACGAGGCGAACTCGCGTGCCAAGTTTCCAGTCGAACAGCAGTGTCGTGTTCCCGCGCCTATAAGAACATCCAAACTTTTTGGACACCACATCACACCTCAAGAAGCAACCAAGAACGCGCGCGGCTGGCTGCAGATCATCGACGGCGGAAGGAAAGCAACCCATAACGATCTCTTCTATCCGACCGGCCATGGACCCGCGGTGCGGCGGCCACTGGGAGAGCTCCTCGGAGGACGTGACGAGGTCGCTGCTGCCCCTGCACGACATCACGGCGGACGGCGACGCCCGCCGCTCCTCCTGCCCGCCGCTCGTCGCGTCGCTGCTCGCCAACGGGTACCTGTCGATCGCGGCCGGCCCGCTGGCCGCCGCGCTGATCTGCGCGCTCGTCGACCTGGGCCCCGAGCACGCCGCGGCGCGCAACATGCTGGGCGTGCTGGCGTGGGTGTTCATCTGGTGGATCACCGACGCCGTGCCGCTGGCCGTCGCGTCCATGGCGCCGCTCTTCCTCTTCCCCGTCTTCGGCGTCTCCTCCGCCGACGCCGTCGCCAAGTCCTACATGGACGACGTCATCTCCCTCGTCCTCGGCAGCTTCATCCTCGCCCTCGCCATCGAGCACTACAACATCCACCGCCGCCTGGCGCTCAACGTACGCACGTTCATCATGGAGTAGCACCGCGCGACTGACTGATTCTTTCACACTAGTACTGTACTGACATCGTGCGGCGGGCGCGCAGATCACGTCGCTCTTCTGCGGGGACCCGGTGAAGCCGGCGCTGCTGCTGCTGGGCATCTGCGGCACCACCATGTTCATCAGCATGTGGATCCACAACACGCCCTGCACCGTCATGATGATGCCCGTGGCCACGGGGATCCTGCAGAGGCTCCCCGGCGACGCGGCCGCCGGCGCCGACGCGCGCGAGTTCAGGCGCTTCTCCAAGGCGGTGGTGCTCGGCGTCGTGTACGCTTCGGCGATCGGCGGGATGGCCACGCTGACGGGAACGGGCGCCAACATCATCCTGGTGGGGATGTGGTCCACCTACTTCCCGGAGCAGGAGCCCATCACCTTCAGCTCCTGGATGTCCTTCGGCCTCCCCATGTCGCTCCTGCTCTTCGCCGCGCTCTGGGCCACGCTCTGCCTCATGTACTGCTCCAGCAACACCGGCACGGCGCTCTCCGCTTACCTTGACCGCACCCATCTCAGGAGGGAGCTCAGCTTGCTTGGTACGTCATCTTTCTTGCTCTCTCTCTCTCTCTCTGTCTCTCTCTGCACTTTGAATTTTGGACGAACTCTTGGTCAAACATTTGGACTGTTGGCAACCGTTCAAGTTTGATTCCAGCGTTTAGTTATCTGATCGGGATCTTCATTCAATTGGTGCCAGGTCCAATGGCTTTTGCAGAGAAGATGGTTCTTGCCGTTTTCGGGGTAAGTTTGTACATTTTCAATCAGTAAAAAGTTCAATGTTATTGCAGCAGAACTGAATGGATCAATGGCTGCTGATTCACGCAGGGCCTGATTGTCCTGTGGATGACGAGGAGCATCACAGACGACATCCCCGGGTGGTCCGTCCTCTTCCACGGCAATGTCGGCGATGGAACGGTCACTGTAAGCATCGCGCAAACTTCCGATCAATCCTCAGGAACAAGCTGTCACACGAGCTCACGGCACACCTATATACCTGGGCGCAATGCAGATCATGATGGCGACGCTGCTCTTCATAATCCCGAGCGGCAAGAGCGACGGCGAGAAGCTCATGGACTGGGCCAAGTGCCGGAGGCTGCAGTGGCACATCGTCCTCCTCCTCGGCGCGGGGTTCGCCATCGCCGACGGCTTCAAGACGAGCGGCCTGACGGACATCCTCGCCGGGTGGCTGGGATTCCTGCGGGGCGCGCCGGCGCTGGCCGTCGCGCCCGTAGCGTGCGTCTTCAGCGGCCTCATCACCGAGTTTACCTCCGACGACGCCACCACCACGCTGGTGCTGCCGCTGCTGGCGGAGCTGGGCAGGAGCATCGGCGTGCACCCGCTGCTGCTCATGGTGCCCGGCGCCGTCGGCGCGCAGCTCTCCTACCTGCTGCCCACCGGGTCGCCCGGCAACTCCGTCGGCTTCAGCACCGGGTACGTCACCATCAAGGACATGGTGGTCACCGGCATGCCCATCAAGATCGTCGGCGTTGCCGCTCTCACGCTCCTGCTGCCAACGCTAGGTAATTTTACTGCTTGCTTATTACAGCTCCTGCGCATCCAGGAATTCAGATTCTGGAATAAGATAATCTACAGAGCTACTCCCTCTGTCTCATAATATAAGAATGTTTTCAACACTAGTGAAGTACTTTCTACTCTTGCTTTGTTACTGAATCCTGGTTCTTCCCTTGATTTGATGCAGGTGTTGCGGTTTTTGGCATGGATCAGAAGGTATAGGAACGTACTACCGAAAATTCAGTTGGATTTTTTGAACATTTCAATTTGTAGACCGTAGGTCACTAGTAGTATCTAGTAGGAGGATATTGAGGTTGTTGTACAGTGTATAGTCAGTGTCATTGCCTCATGAAGGATATGGGGTGGTCATATTCTTTTCTGTATCTATATTATCTAATTTGTATCGAGCGGTTCCATTTCCATGTGAATATACTGAAATCATCTGGTGCACATTTTCTGAAACCACAAGGGAGAGTTGGGATGTACATCACCGGCAAACTGTAATTGGGTTGGGAATGGCCAGATGTCAGTCGTTTGAAAAATGAATTTGGATCGATGCGTTTCAACCGTTGAATGGAAAATAAACGACAGATTGCTTCTTCTACCTTCATACGTCTTCTTCTTACACCCTCTAAATGTGACACCGGCTGAACCGCCGCCTCGCCCTCCCCGGGGCCACCCCCACCGTCGGTCTTCCCGCGCCCCCGGCCATCCCTCTAGGCCCCTCCTGCATCGGTCGAGTTTTTTCTCTGGCGAAGCCCCACACCACCGTCCCCATCCTAAACTTTAAGATAGATAGTGGGGTAGCCCTCCAGCGAGCCCCTTCCCTCTCTTTTATCCCCTCCGGCCTTTCTCTGACGAATTTCTTCGGGAATCTCAAGATCGACTGACCCATTAGTTAAAGTCAGTCGATTGACATTTAGCTAATGTGAATTGGGTTATATATAAGCAGCTCCATGACCATGATGATGATAAGCATATGAGGAGCAGGATAGTATGATTGCCACTCCATAACCAATTGCATGATGAATAGCAAGCCGCAGAACGTCCCAAGCATTGCCTTTATTATTGACACATTTCCCTGTCATCTTATCACTCTCGGTGATGATGGACAAGAACATTCGACACGACATCCTGCTGCATTAAGCTGGTAGTAGTAGTTGATAAGAATGATCTCCTCAGAAAAAGATACAACAGCAATACTAATCCCATCCCCTCGGCAAGGGAACACCTGCTGATCGACAAGAATGGGTTTTGTGGGTAGCAAAATGGTTGAAACCCCGGAATGGGTCGGGCCTCTCACGAAAGTAAAACCATGACTCTCGCGGAAGAAAAAAGAAGAAGAAAAAATGCGGGTTTTTTCGTTTCCGAGGAGGCACGGTCGTGACTCTCGTGAAAGAACACCCGTGCCTCTCGCGGAAACAAAACTGTGACTCTTGCGAAAGGAAAAAATTAGAAAACACGTTTTTAAAAATGTTTGTAACACTTTTTTTAAATTGTAACATTCAAGACAAATCTTCATGTCATTTTTAAAAATGTTTGTAACACTTACAAATGTTCACATTTCCTTTGAAAATAAAATGCTCAATGAGTACTTTAGAAATGCTCAATGTGCATTTCACGAATGTTCAGTGTGTATTTCGAAACTATTCTACGTGTATCAAAAAAATATTGAACATGTATTTGAAAAACATTTAATATGTATTCAGAAATGCCGGCATGTATTCAGAAAACTAGACATGTGTTTAGAAAAGGAAAAAAAGAATAGAAAAAAGGAAAATCGAAAGAAAATAGATAAAACACATAGAAAACATGCAAAAGGAGAGAAACGGTTAGAACCTTCCTAAAACCGGCGAAAAATTTGTTAAACCGCTCCCCGGCAGATTTCAAAACCAGACGTTATTGGACCGACACACAACGGGAGCGCTAGTTGTTGCTGCGGGGACAAACTATCACATTCATAAGCCAGCTAGCCACCGATTCATCACATTGCTTGTACTAAGTATGGTTATGGTCATGGAGCGAGAGAGGATTGATCGTTGATCAAGCTACTTACCAATCGCCCTCTTCGATTCACATGATTTCTAGAACACGGGAGTAGAAAAAACACAGAAATATAGTGTCATTCTAGTAGCATTGGCCATTTTCCATAGGTTCCTCCACATTTTATCAATTGGTAATGCTAGAGACATAAATAATCATGGATAGTTATAAGGATAGTATCCTTCAATTTAGGATAAGATAATCTGTATTAGTCTCTAATCAGAATAGTGTCTTGCTAGTGAGGGGCCTCTACAATACTATGTGCTTTGAATGTTAGTTTGAATATTCTCCAAACTGTTGTTAATCAATGTCCTTTCTTCTATTTTTTTGGTATTAATGTGTGTCCCTCTCGACAGATAAAATCATATATTTTTAAGTAGGTGGACGATATGTTTTTCGGTCAAGCTGGTCAACTGCACCAAAAAGGAACGTCGGTAACTAACATACACGACTAGTTATGCACTCAGATTTGCTATGAAAAATACTTATATCTCCTTATATTTTAATACTCCGCCAATTCTAAAATATATTTTATGAAATCTCCCATGAGTATATTTTGATCGTTAATCTTTTGTATGAACATGTAACAACAATGCAATTGCCTTAGATCACTCGTTGTCACTAAACAAAAGAAATGCTTATGTCACTTAGCAACTGATGTTCCCGTTGTGCACCTTTTTATGCTTTGTATGTTTGAACACAAGGCTTCTGTTTCATAGTAAATACAATTTCACATACTTATGATACAACACCTTGTCCAGAAGTCCAATTCTTAGATTTTAGTATTTATTATAGGTAATTTAAATGGTTTTGGACAAATCTAATAGCACAATTACTATCAGCCAAATATGAATAATATTTTATTGGAAACAAAATAACGAATTATGATTGCATACTTTCTAGAATATTGTGTATTCCAGATATCTACATGTGCATACAAATATATATGAAAAGGTTCAGCAACTTGAAACATAACTCTTGCTTGGTGTTCCAAATCATTTCATTTATATTTTAAATAACAGTAGGAATTATTTCATAATAGAATTTACCCCCAAAACAAATTCCTTTAATGCCATTTTCAAACTCTGAGTTGCCTCTGTTGCACTAAAACTAATTCAAACAATTTTTTACTAAAGTAGGAAATCAATGTTGACTAAATTTTTTAAGTGCTCTTCCTAAAAATCACTAAAGTAGGAAATCTTTAACATAATGTACCCCGCAGCTTTGTTCAATTGGTACAGTCAACAGTGGGTTTCGTTTAATTGATCAGGAGTAGGAGATCTTGGTGTTAGACCAAAAATTCAGTTATGTCGTCGTCCAAAAATTGCTAATCTGATGTCACAGTAGCCACTATCTACCACGCACCATACAGAAGCACATCAGGCAACCGAACTAGCAGCAGCAGCCAATTCACACTAGCAGGATCATTGGCTGTACCAACAAAATCACACTAAGCATTGACAGTACCAACAACATTGTCAGCACCATACAAAATTGTTTCACACTAGAGCAGTTCACACTAGAGCAGTACACACGAGAGAGGAGACAGAGAGACGAGGAACTCACCGGCGTCAGGCGGTGAGGGCGGGGCGGAGTCGGGGGACGGCGGCGCCGGCGGCGAGGCGTGGAGGGGTCGGAGTTGGAGGAGGGAGACAGCCGGCGGCGCGCTTGGGTGGGGTGGGGGAAAACCTAACAGAGGGGCCGAGCGAGCGTGAGAGAGAGAGGGGCCAAAAATTCAGTGCTTCTTCAGAGAAGGGGAGAGGAGGTCAAGGACGACGACGATGGCGGCGTAGCAGCGGGTGGGGCGGCGGCGGGTGGGGCAGGAGGCCGAAGGCGATGGACGGGCGGAGGAGGAGGGGGGCTTACGGGTGGAGGAGACCGGGCGGCGGCGTAGTGGGTCGGCGGCGAGGACCGAGACGGCGAGGCGGGGCGCGGGGGTCGTCGGAGCGGGTGTGGAGCGAGAGGGAGAAGTGGAGGGAGGGACGAAGGAATTGGGCGAATTAGCTAGGGGGAAGATTACTAATGGCGCACCTCCTGACGGTGCGCCATTAGCTAGGAGAAAAAAACTTAGTAATGACGCACACTAGTAATGGCGCACTGTCTACATGATGCGCCATTAGTATGTTTGAAAAAAAAATATTACTAATGGTGCATCATGTATCTGGTACGTCATTAATGTCTTCCACCCTAATAGCGCACCTGCACATGGTGCGTCACTACTATATTGTAATGACGCAGCACATGTCAGATGCGTCATTAGTATTCATTTCATCTATAGCCCTTTTTCTAGCAGCGAAGGATAAAACACGCGCTAATGACGCCCTGCTCCAGTTTACCTGCAGCCGATGGACGGAAACTCGGCAGAGTGATCCGTAGCCACCCACGGACTCTCGTTCCAAGCTGCCGTGTGCAGTTCGCAGAGTTGCAGAGGTGATGAGATCCTTTGGGCTTTGCCACCCCCACCCGGTACTACGTACGTAGCCAAGTTGTTCGCTGTTGATTTGGCCTGTGCGTGCGTGCGGTCGCCTCCGCTCCGGTGATGTGTTGTGGTTCCGGGCGCGCGACGACCCGCGGCAGGCCGCATCCGGCCGGCGTAGTCCGGTCCAGCCGTCCAGGAGGTTGCGATTCGGACTTGTCGTACGTAACGTCGCCCGAGTTATTGTACCGACGATCGGGCCGACGTCGACCGCTAGCGGTGCCGACCGGCGAGCTGGATCCTTGAGCAGGAGCAGACCACCGACGTGCCATGCGCCTGGCGTCGTGGAGGCATCCTAAAACTCACACGTACAGCTCCTGTAGAAGCATTGATCGAGCTTCTGTTTCCATCTTGTCGACGCGCCTGCAAAGACATACCAGGCGTTGGGTTCGAATTGAAGCCCGGACAGGGGATACCTGCACTGCGTCTACGTGACAGGATAAGGCGGCACTCGCGCATGCATCAGTCGCTACCATAGCCCCGGATCGTGGCAACTGGGCATGACAGCGGCACACCAAATCAATCACTGAATATTCAGTGCACGTGTACGGATCATGTGTACATGTTCATGCTACTACTCCTACTACTAGTTGAACAGATCAAGGCGTGAAGCTCCTAGCGTGTACGGATCAGCATTGGTGCAACAAGAGAAAGACAGCTCGTTGGATCGGTTGCTGATGATACGACGGCAGCTGGATACTCGCGAGACGCTACGCGACGTGATTCGCCGGTACAGTTCGGCTTGCTGATCGCAGCTCCTACCGCCTGAAAGAAGAAAGATTCGACGAGCCCCAATACAAACACGGGAATCCCAGCGAGATGCCGACGGGCTAAGCGAGCCGGCCTGCCCCGGCGGTGGCGCGACGGGCCGCCCCGGCGAGAGCGGTCGCGTCTTGCCCGGATCAGCCAGCTCCAGGTAACGCACGCACTTGACGGTTGCATCCCGGGGAGGCGCCACCCGCCATTGCGGGCGTGCATTGACAGGGAAACGAGATCGATTTTTACCCTTCTCACGTTCCCCCCGGCGGCCGGGCCCGTCCGATCAAGAGGCCGCCGGCGCCGAGGGTCACGGCGGCGGCAGGACCTGTCACGGGGAGAAATTTCTGCGCGGGGCACGTCATGGCGTGCGCGGCAAATGTACAAAATTGCTCGATCGTGTTGACCGTTGAGTATGTCGACATGTCTGGCCTCCCTGGATAAGAACTGCATGCCCGTCGCCGTCAGCGTCGGGGGCTCGGGCGGCCGGCGGCCGGCAGGTCGCCACGTCCGACCACCAACCGCGGCCACCTCTTGGGCTGCTCATGAGCTGGTTCCGTGGGGGGCGCGAACGTGGCACGGGCCAGTGACGGGGTGGCATCATCGCCGCCAGCGTTCAGCCAGGGGTGCACGTCAGCGTCCACGCCCGCCCCGGCAGGAGTCTTATCCGGTTCTCGCCCGGCGATCGTGCCTATCTGGACGCCACATCGATCGACAGCGTTACATGCGTCAATCATTACTAGCACACGTTTTTTAACCAGTGGTGCTTCTATATTTTTTGGAAGATCGGTACGATCTTTTTGAAGTTTTTTTAGTGGTATGGGGTTTTGATTTGAGGATAGCCATGAAAACGGTCACGTGGGATTAGGGATGAAAATGGAGTGGAAACTTTCCGTTTGTCCGGAGCAAAAATGGAAACGGAGAGGAAATATGAAAACGGAAACGGAAATTTGCAAAACGGAAGTGGAAATGGAATTTTTTATGCGGAAACGGGAACAAAAACAAAACAATGTTTTTCGGTGAAACATGCATGAAAACGAAACTTTCAGTTTCCATGGATATAGAATTTTTATTTTTATTATAGACCTATAGCTGCTTTACAGTGACACAATTAGTAGAATGGATCTAAGGCCCAACTTCTACTACCACACATGTACTCAACTTGACCCTATATGCAATTGTCCGATACTACTACAATACTACGTGAAGTTGCTAAGATGATATTATTTTGTAGCCATGTTAACAACTTATTAAATTTGTTTGGTTTTCTGTGTATTTCTTTGTGATTCAAGGGTTTTAAAGTTTCGATCAATGCCTATCTCTGTTTACATATCCGATTTGTATTCGCTCTGTGTCCGTTTCTGGTAGTATCTGTTTCCATATTCATTTTCGGAATTTCTGTATTCTGTGAAAACAAATATGATAGCACCCAATTTCGTTCGCTCCCCCCCCCCCCCCCCCCCCCCCCACACACACACACAAAAAAAAAAAAATTTGAGATTGAATCTTTTTTCCTCCATCCTTTTTTCCTTGGCAGAATCAAATTGACCATTTATCTAGTGTGGATCTAATTGTGGAGTGTCTTTTATCGGGCACTCGGCGGCAAACACATCATTTGCCTAGTGCCACATATAAAATGGTAGGCAAAGCCATGGCCCGTGTCTCTTCTCGTTGCAAGTAACGATGTTGTGACAGAGTTTGCTGAGTACCGTCTGCTCGGGTCTTGTCATCCAACTTGTTACCCCGTCCGCCAATCATTAGCATGTTACGCGGCGTATAAAGGGAAAAGTTGCATGCAACAATAAATGAGAGCTTCTAAACGCGTCCGCGGACATATAAGGGTCTAAATTAGCCCAGACCGACCTACGCATGGGGAGAAGACCTTTCCGATCAGCTCGCTCGCTCGGCTCATGCACGATGGTCATGTCGTGCGGCTACGCGTATATTCCTCACCCGCTCCAGACTACTAGCTGCGTGCGTCACCAAGTAGGTACGTCCTAGCTGGAGGTAGTCCTCTCCTCCACTTTGTGCGTCTTCGTCAACGTACGAATCGAATTCTTTACCAACTTCACCAAAGTACTTGCACATGCCAAGCACATATCTATTCCCTAACCGCCCAGGTAACCTTCATCATCATCGTCATCATCGATTCATATGGGATGGCCTGAGCCAGATGAGATTGTCTCATTATGCATAAAGCTCTCGGATCATGGGCGGCGGTGATGGGTGTGTGCCATGCAAGGACCATTGGTAGGAGTTTATTTTTTTGGTAAAGATTGTCACTTCTTTTCACGAGCCAACGATTCTAACCACTCCTAACAAACGAGACCCAACCTTTGGTTTAATTGGTTGAAAGTTAATGAAAAATGGACCCCATTAGACTTTAGCTTTTTTTTGAAGAATTGAATATTTTCAACCCTTTTCCAAATCGGCAGAAATAGAAATAGCATTATCACATGTATGTTAATACTTGACTTCAAGAAAAAACATTCTTTACCAAGGCTATATAATAGTATTATTGGCCCCAAGAAGCAAGATTGATACCAAGTCATGTTCAACTGTTTCAAAGAAATTCGAAAATTCATATATGGACAGAACGAAAAACACGAGTAAGCCCTGATGGAAATTCAAGATAAATCCCTAAGGAAATGTTGTAGGTTTACCTCTCCTCTTTAAAATTAACCGTACCTTTGTGAAACTTTATTGGTTCAAGTTTTGCGATGAATGTGTTCATATCTCTCACTTTGACCAATGGTAGGAGGGGTAAGGAGTGTTGACGGAGGATGGCACACAACTTATGAGGCGTGAGGGCGGCTACTGGACAAGGAGGAGGGTAGGCATGGCTACCCTGGGTCGGGCCGAGTCTGTGGGAGGGAGTGCGAAAAGAGGAAGTGGGCTCCGGGGTGGGGCAGGGTCGGATGTGGCCGCGTGGAGTTGCATGACACACCCACAGAACTTTAGGCATCAGACCTAGGGATGCCAAAAAGAATTTGTGCTCCACGACTTGCTTGAGAGCTCGGACGACCCGCCAAATTAATATTGTGTTCTTTAAAATAGCCACCAATAGATCGAGAGTTTCCTTCTACCCCAATTTTTATATTCTGTCCTTCGATCGTACGCCCTCGCGTCCAACCTGCTCAAACCCAACGGCGCACAAATATGCCCCCCTCCCCCCCCACGCTATTCTTCTTCAACGCTAATCCACCCTCTCCCCCGCGTCTCTCTTGCAACCCTAGCTCCGCCTTGCCTTCCTGACTGATGGCCCATCTTGACATATTTATGATCTTGCCGATGCCTCCCAAAATATATCATGCCCCGCTGGGATTGTCCTCTATGAAACTTCGCGTTTGAATAGAATTTCTCGCAAAAATATGCTCTTATGTTGTAGCTATCTTAGAAAACACACCTCATTCCGCGTTTGTTCATTATTTATTACTAGTAAGCATGCACGTGCAATGCACGTATATTATAAAATAATAAAGTATCGTCATACAATGAAAAGTATGCCTATTCAGAAGTGCAGGACAAAAAATCTCACGTGAATCATAAAATTTAACATCCAAAGACCAAAAGATTAACAAATTGAAAGAAGTCGACTTCAAAAAACAAATATGAAAGAATCTTATACTCGCTCCGATTCAAATTAGTTGTCGTTCAAACTAATATACATGGTAGGGAGTAATCTGTTTATAAAACTATCAAAATAATCATGAGAATTTTTTCTAAAGTCTTCTGACTATGTAAAAAAATACTCTCTTCGTTTCGAATTACTCGTTATAGAAATGGATGTATTTAGATGTATTCGGAACGAAGGGAGTAGCACGTACATAGTCAAACAGGACATGTGAGTTAAGAAAACGAATTAGACAACGTCCCACTCTAATAACATGAACCAAATGACCGAAAAGGCTATTTTGATATAATAATAATAATAATAATAATAATAATAATAATAATAATAATAATAATAATAAAAGAATAAGAAAGTGGACAGCGCCGGACGTTGTATCTGTATTACTTTTTGTTGAGCGGCTTATTTGTGTACTGTATTCCTTTTTTTATTGAGAATATGTACTGTATTCCTTTAATCAAAGTGAAACGCTATCGATCCACCTGAAAAAAAAGCTATCCATCGGGAAAAAATCTGGACACGCCCACTCCGCCCACTCTCCCTCCCTCTCAGTTCTGCTGGCCTTATCTCTTCTATCTTCTATTTGTCTCCCCACCGCTGCCGTCCATGGACCTCCCGTCGATTACGGCGATGGAGTCCCTGGGCGTGCTGCTGCTGCACCCCATGAACGGCTACCTGGAGCAGGAGCTGGACCGCGTCTTCCGCTTCTGGGACTCCCCTCCAGACGGGGGCGCCGAGTTCCTCCGTGCGGTCGTCGGCAACGCCGGATACAACGCCGACGCCGCGTTCATCGATGCGTTGCCGTCCCTCGAGAACGTTGCGTCCTCCGTGGGGATCGACCGCGTCGACCTCACCAAGTGCCGCGAGCGCGGGATCCATGCTCACTGACATGCTCACCGACGCCGTCGGCCTCGTCATCTCGGCGGTAAGGAAGATCACGCATGGTGACCGCTATGTGCGCGCCGGCTTGTGGAAGGCCAAGAGGGACTACACGGTACACACTCACCACGCGGGTTGGTTTTAGATGCTTGCTCTTTGACTTCCGTTCATATTTTTTTTCTATCCAACTATTGAGTGCATTATTTAGTGATACTCATTTTATAATTGCCCAATTCGTTTCACGATACCTTGTGTCTATTATTTAAATGAAAAATGATCGACGATTTCTTGCATTTGGGCCTTTTGGATAGAAATCATGAATCTCATGGTGTATTCTTAGTTTTCTTACATATACTGAAGACAGTTCATCTGTCCACTATGTCTGCTGTGTTTGCACTATGAACGACCCAGGCAATTAGAACTTCAGAACCAAGGCACCAGTATTCTGATCCTTGCCTCAGTACTTTCCTTATTTATCATCTGGGAGGAATAGTCGGAGCCAGATAAATAAGGTTCATGTATTGCAATCAAAACTGCACATACAGCTAATAAAATCAACTGATAGTGTAATATTCCTATGAGTAGCAGCAATGATATCTTTTGCTATATCTAAACAGGTCTTTGTGTTATGAATATAGACCATATTAAAGATCTGATGCTTACTTTACTGTTAAACATAGACAAGAGGCTAGCAAATGATTGAAATGTCATTCTGCTTCAAGTTAGAAAATGCTAAAGTAGTTTTTTTTTGCGAAATAAATGCTAAAGTAGTTAAGGGGCTAAAACTCAGATTTATTATAATGGATAAACAATTCCCATGGTTTAATTTACAACTCCACACATTTCACGTTAAGAATGAAGCTGGTCTCCATGATTTCAGTGATGTCTCCAGATAAGAAATTTGGAATGCTAACAAGAGATAAACACGCACATAGCAATTAAAGTGATTTTATTCCTGCCATCTTATATTTAAGCACACTGCTCACTTGTGATGTTTTGCTATTGTAGGTTAACATGATGCATGAGTAGTCTCGTGACGAAGACCTTTAACTATGATGTCATCTACTCTCATTTGGTACGTGCATATGCATACTTTTATTATAAATTGCGGAGACATTTCCTCTTTGATGCTTATATAGTTCGGTCTGATCAAAACCTGCAAATGAAAAAGAAATGTTAGATCTAAAAGTAGTCATAAATACAACACCATCCAAAAAATAATGGAATAACGCACCTGCCTCATCTCTCTAAAACATCTCTGTAGACAATGTTCTTGGTGCTTTTCCCGGATTTGTCAACCTCCTTGTTTGGCTTGGCCAAAATCCGTGTCGTCTCTCTTGACACTCCCCTCGACAATGCAACATATAGCTGACCATGTGAGAATACAGGCTCGGGAAGGTAAATACCGATGTTTGGGATGGTCTGACCCTGTGCCTTGTTAATTGTCATCGCAAAACTCAGGCGGATGGGAACTGCTTTCTCTTAAGTTTGAAGGGAAGTGAGCTGTCCTCTGAGGGCGACATAGGGATCCTAGGTATGAACACCCTCTTTCCAGCATGCTGACCACCAACAATCTCCGCATCAATTGCATATCCTGGAAGGCTCTAATCATAAGCCATGTTCCGTTGCATAGACCATTATGAGGGTCGAGGTTCCGGAGCAGAATGACTGGACAGTTGACCTTTAATCTCAAAACATGCGGTGGCAAACCATTTGGTGTGATCGACTTCAGAAAATCAATTGTGTAATTATTCTGCAAGTCATCCTCGATTGAGTCAAAGCTATGGTATAACTTTTCTTCGCCTGGAAACCTAGAGATCATCTTGTCATTGAGGTCATCCACATGATCGTTCTTGGTCGATAGAATTGCACGTGCGCTCATGTACTCTCTTGATCTAGCATTAGCATGCAGCGATGGAAATACATCTTCAATGAGCTTGTTAATAGCTTTTTCATCATCGGTATAGCCAATCACAATGTCGTCAGGGAGACGCACATAGTCGTCGCCTATTGTCTCTTCTGTTCCATTACCGATCCTTAGGAGGTATTCAGAGAACCAAGGATCAGCCTGTGCCCGCATATTGCGCGTGAGGTGTATCTTGCGGGTCTTCTCCCACAAATAGGATCTCAGGAGTGTAGCATCCGTGATCTGTGCTCTTGTCCCACGTGTGACAACAGGAAGGACTTGCCGAAAATCCCCACCAAAGACGACAACCTTTCCCCCAAATGGCAAAGGACACTCCATTATATCCTGGAGCGATCTATCAAGCGTCTCAACTGCTTGACGTTTTGTCATAGCGACTTCATCCCAAATTATCAAGGACGCCTGTTTAAGCAACTCTGCTGTACCACTCTGCTTTGTAAAACTACACATGCTGTTGTCAGTGAGCTTAATTGGAATTTTGAACCTGGAGTGCGCAGTCCGTCCTCCTGGCATTATCGACGCCGCTATACCTGATGTAGCAGTTGCGATTGCTATTTGGCCCACGGAACGCACCTTTGCAAGCAAGGCCTTGCACAAGTATGTCTTCCCAGTGCCTCCTGGACCATCAACAAAGAATATCTGGCTTTTTTGGTTCATCACATGATCCATTATGTCATTAAAACCAGCCAACTGCTCATTGTTCAAACTGTTAAATAGATCTAGATGTTCTTTGTCCACTGTGACTTGCCTCTCCTCTGTTACTTCTTTGTACTCAGAGTCATAAGAATCATTGGTCTCAACCAGATCCGGAAGTCCATAGTTTCTAATATCCTTTCCCATGGATTGTAACATATCCCTAATATCTCTAAGGACTATCTACTCAAGTGTTGCCTCATCGGATTGATTACGACGGTAATCCTCAGACATTGATGCTAGATGTTTGTCCCACATCTGTCGGATTTCTGTTGCCTCACAGAATACCAGTATAGTCGCAAACAACCGTCTCAGGGCATAAGGCATCTGAAATGTGGCTGCCTCCGTCATGCAATCATCAAGAGTCCTATCGTGCTCAATGAGGCCTAAGTGCTCGCATGCCTCCCTGAAGGAATTGCATGGCTTGCCATTTACTGTTTTTAAATCATCAAATGAAGTGGCACCTCGGACATGACTTAGGAGCACACGCAAGTAGTACCTCTCTCCTTCAGCAGGGTGTGCATACACAAGTCTTCCAATCTGTGATCTCTTACTTTTTCTATTCTGCCAACTCTTATTTCCAGCTATCCATCTATAATGTTCTGGAAACTCTCTGTACAGCCATTTCCGTGCTTCTGGAAACTTCTGGTTCATCCGAAAGTACTCGATAAGCATGGACTTGGAAGAAGATGGCCGAGCGACAACATCTTCCAGATTTTCACACGCTTTAAATGCAACCGTATGCATGTTTGGCAAATGAAGCTGGAGCTGTAGCACAGATGGACTGACACCAAACATTTTAAAATCGAAAATCCTATAAATAGCTTCTGGAGGAGATACATAGCGTGCATCCCTATACTGTCGGATTTCATTGATGATTCCACCTTCATTGATGATATCCTGCTCGAATGCAAATGATGTTCGATCATGCCCTTTGTAGATGTACTTGAACAAGTACTTGACTGCCTTAATGCTCGAGCATGCTTCGACATTAATGTGGCAGTTGTATGTCATAAGTAGATAAGGGTTGTAAGGGACTACCCATCTATTGTCCAAATCAGCTCCTCTGATCCGAACCCTCTGCCCGTCGTCCCTCCTTCTATATATGGGATATGAGTCTTTCCCTTGCTGTGTGGCATCGCAAAAATCCCGCGGTTAATGAAATCGACACTGTCCCTCAATCATGCAAGGACAACTTTTTTTGAGCTCACCACAAGGTCCGTGTAGCATGTGTTTGACGACCAGATCATGTAGAACGGGGTGTTTCTCTTTGTCAGGTATCTCTGCAGATATCACCCGATCATAGTCATCTGGGGTCGCTAACTTGCTTTTTGCTTTCATGATTAGAAGTATATGCTCATGAGGGAGGCCTCGTTTCTGAAACTCCGTGACATGTACATAAGCTGCTACTTCTCCGAAATGCTTACCCTTAGTCAGTAAGTCCATCATATGTCGTTGTTTAGCTCTGTATACTCTTGCCACCAGGTCTGGACGGTCCTGTGGCAGTTGTCCAGGCAACAGTTCCTCTGTTATCTCCACCCAATAGGGATTGCAAGTCATCGTAATAAAATAATCTGGTTTGCCCCACCGCTGGACAATTGCCATTGCATCCAGGAATCTCCGCTGCATGTCGCGATCACCACCAGGAAATGTACGTGGAAGCACGATTCTTTTGCCAATCCGATCACCGCGTGACTCACCAGCAACAACGGTATCAACAAGACCCTGTAGTAGTAACCAATGTTACAGAAAAACATGGAACATGTATATTGTCGTTGCATTATAATGTGTTAGAATAAACACAAGCACGTTACCTGGTAGAGGTCGGCGCGTATAACCTTCTGATTTTCTGGCTTCGAGTACCAGTCAAGCCTCATAGACTCAATCTTGATATACATGTCAACAACCCACTGTTGGAAAAGGCGCCCCCCGAACAAGATGATGTTTAAAAGTTTCTTCCTGACCTGCAGCTTGAAGCAGTAGTACTCCCTTGCACTAACAAATTTCCTGGATTGTGTTGCATTCACCTCATTGTCACCAAAATCCTCATGTGGGTTATCATCGTTGTCCTCTACAGATTGACAACATAAATATCAGTGTGCTGGCTGGACTCATAATGATTGACACAATAAGAATTGAAGAATAAGAAATGATGACCGATACCTGCAGGTAAATCAGTGGCATGATCTTCATGTGCTACAAAATTCCCAACTTGTTCGCTTTCTCTAATCAAGTTTTCCTCTGATAGATAGATGAAAACATAAGTTTACAATAATAATAGCAAGCCTAACCCTTGTTAATGAACACATACCTGTATGTATATCAATGTCTTGGTTTCCTTGTGGTGTAGTATTATCCGATGAATGATGGGTCCTGTCATCGGGGGGACCAACATATGGCATCCAACGATTCCAACCAATCTCCCCACGTGGGAAGAATAGGGGATAAGAAAACGGGTCATAGCACCCATAGTATGCTCTAATATAGAGGGGCCGTTCTCCTTTTTTTCCATGCACGACAACACTCCTGTCAAAGCAATTTTGTGGGTCACTCCCTTCAACCCATATCGCTGCCACCTGAGAAGCCGTTGGGGCATTGTACCTTCGTTGATCCAGCTTGATATCCGTGTTTAGTGAGATCCTATACTCATCTAGATTTGGAACAGACCCAAGGCTCTTGAAAACTTGCGCATAAGGGTTAGGCTCTAGTATTCGCAGAATCTTCCGTATGAGATCTATCTTAAGGTCTGGAGATCTCTTAGCCTTGTGAACTAAGTTTTCATCTTTATCATAAATATAGAGTTGGAAATGTCGAGGGCCATTATCAGCCGGCACCAGATCATCAAGAGCGTGGTACAACCCGCCACACGCACGAAAAGTATATACTCCAGTTCCTGCCGCATTGCTGACTCGGCGATCAAGGGTGACTCCTAAACTTGTGAATGAGAAGTGCGAGTTGAAATATCGTATATGCTCTCTGAAATATTTAGCATCCTCATCAGCTTGACATGTAAACAACCGTTTCAACTCTTCTGAAACCTCTGGAGTAAATATACTGACTTTTCCTTTTCTGCAACAAAATGCTGGCCCCTCGAATGGAAACCGCAAAGCCCCACAGTGAAGGCAGTCTGCAACCTTTTTTAGGACATGGTGCTTTGTAGGTAGGTTTCGGTATATGAATTCATCAATCACTGCTACAGGTCCTGCTTGTGCATTCTGGCGTCCAAGCTGGTACGACTCAAAAGCAACATCTAGCACAGAAGGACAGTAGGTATTAAATTATCACTCAATACAACTAAAGTGTGCACTTGAGGGTGCTAAGTTGGAAAATACATAATGGACATACCCTGATCTATAAATATTATAGCTTCTTCATCAGGATCATGGTATGCGGCTTCTCCATTCTGCAGTGGCTCCATGTAATCTAGTACGCAATATGTTGGTCAAATATAAATTCCTCAAATTTATGGATGAAGCCATTCAAATGGGAACGACAGTATATATAATGTACCTTGAAAATTGGTTTGTTGAACATGAGGCTCAAATATTCCATATGGATCAGCTGTCTGGTCGTTGCCCACTATGGAAAATCATAAGATCAGTACAACATAACAATATAGGTGTTCTAGTAGACGTAGGGTCGGCAAAACTACCTTGCAGATTTTGAGTGTTTTGAGCAGTCTCTGTTGTTGGTTCTACTCCTCGCCTATCATTAGCCATGGACTTTTGAGGTTGATTGGAGGCATTAAGAGGCTCTATACATTAAAAATGAAAGAGAACCCAGATTACGGTAAACACGCTTGCACTATAAGTAATATTGATGCGTGATTATAGTAATATTGTTCCTTACACTGTACAAATGCCTAATGATATACCTGGTGCAATATCTGCAGTGACATTGGAAATTGTTTGCGTTTCATGACCAAGAGGTACAACAACAGCTCTCAGTCTCCCTGCAATTTCTACCATCTGATATGCATCATTCCTATGCAACCAATTGGATTCATCAATGTTTCCTAAAATATTGTCCTCGTGAGGAGGGATCCCTTCATGTGATTGGGATGAAGTTGGCATGTTTGATAAGCCTGCAAGAAATTTGGTGTCACCACATCAGTGCATATATTAATATACTCCATCCGTCCTAAAATAAGTGTCTCAACTTTGTACTAACTTTAGTGCAAAGTTGTATTTAAGTTGAGACACTTATGTTGGGACGGAGGGAGTATCTCTTAATAATATGCGAGATAATAAAAGGAAATGACTATTTGATGGTAGCACACAACCTGCAAATGATATTGTTTGTAGCTGGCTGACACCCGATTGTCCTGTAGCTGGTGTGCGTGACACATTGTCAACACTGTTAACGGTGGCAATAGATGTCTTTGACTGTTCACGGGATTGGCGTTTTCTTAATATTTCATCCCTGTTCTGTGCATACCGCTCCCTGTCCCTTTGCCTCCTTAACTCTTTAGGGTCTACATAGATGCAAAAAGCTAATTAGCTTCAACAGTTAGGGGCATATGTAATGCGTTGATTGTCATTACCAATGGATGTGGACATCGGTGTTTGTGTTTCATCTTTCTGGGCACCGGTCCCTGTAGAAGCCTGAGACAATTTTTTCTGACCGTAGGCTTGACGTTGTCTTTGTAATATGTCATCCCTATTTTGTGAATACCGTTCCCTTTCCAGTTGCCTCTTTTGCTCCATATGATCTACATCTATGATACATTATAGTTATAATTCAGAGTCTCAAAATGTTACCTGAACAACAGAACATAAGCCAACAGTACAAGGTTATTTTTACTTTGGGTCATGGCCAGGGGTGTATGTGGCACACTTTGCTGGTCATTAGGCAGCGCTTTTGGAGTCCTGTTATTTTGGCGTGCATCACGACGCCGTTTGAGAATGGCATCTTTATTTCGTGCATAGTATTCTCTGTCCCGCTGCCTCTTCAATTCCTTAGGGTCTGTATAAATACAAACAGAAAGTTAGCGCATAAACAATAACAGTGTTCATCATTCAAGAAATACCAACGTGGTGAGCTTCCCTTCCCTTCCCCTCTCCTCTCCTCTCCCCCACATCTCTCTGGATGTTGCCTAATTAAGTTTCAGAATTCAGATGGTCTGGATGCTGCCTAAGTTTCAGAATTCAGATGGCATGGCGTTTTGGATCATATTTTGGCTGTGATGGAGTTTGTCGAGTGTCGCCTGGCACCTGGCAGGGTCTTGTCGTCCAACTTGTTGGCCCGAACGCCGATCATTTGCATGAGAAAACTCTGTTTGTGCGTGTGAGCGCATCACTGTTTTGGTACACTTTTGCATGACTGAAACACAACCAAATTGCGTGTGTGTGTGCGCGCGCGCGCGTGCGCGCAACTATGCATCCATTGGATGTATGCATGCATCACATCTTTGCACGTTTTGGTGCTTCAGTTTTGGATGACATGACGTTTTGGTTCAGTTTTGGCTCACCATGTTTGAATCAGATTAATATATACTACGTATTTACAAGATTTGAATTGCAGCTGAAACTCCCTGTACTAGGAACAAATAAGTTCACCGCAATACTAGATGATTGTTACTATGTATGTTGTCACAGATTTTCCGTTCATCTACCAGTTTAACATGAGCTGCTGAGGTTTTGTCTCATGGAAAAAGGACCAAATGTTGGCCTATCTACTGTTCTGCTGATAGAATTTCTATACCCCTGCAGTAACTTTGATTCGAATGTTTGTTTCTGTTTAAACATGCTCTGGTAAAATTTCTGTAAATAACAAAGTATTTTACACTCTGCGGTCCTGACAACTTACTTACGAACAACATGGTTACCCTGACCCAGTGAAAAAGTTTTAGAAGTATATCCCGGTAATTTTTGTGTGAAAATAGCATAATAATATACATATCACATACCTAATAACTTACATACAAATACCACAATAACTATTGACCCGCGAAAAAGCTGTCGAATACCATGATTATTTCTGTGTAACTAACATGATAATTTACGTGTTGTAAACCTAAATAAATTTCACAAACACCATGCTAGCTTTTTGACTGAGGAGATTTTTCGCTAAAACATACCTTCATAACTCAAGTGTAAAGAACATGGTATTTTGCGCACCGTGGACCTGATAACTATGAACACATAGTGAATTACAAAATTAAAAGCAGACCTAGATAATTTCTTTTTTAAATAGCATTATAATATATGCACCACCGAGTAACTTACATACAAACAACACCTTATCTTTTTGACCTAGGGGAAAAAGTTATTGAGAACATATCATGATAACTTCTGTGCAAATAGCGTGGCAAAATGTGCACCACATGCGTGATAAGTTAGTTTATGTGTAAATAACATTTTAATATAGGTACCGCATACCTGGTAACATATGTACAACACATCACAGTAACTTTTTGACTCGAGGAAAGTCAGTTGTTAAAAAATATATGTCTGATAACTTTTCATATAAATAACATGATAATACACACACCATAGATCTCATAACTAACGTATGAACACCATAATAACATTGAACTCAGGGTAGATTGTTGAATGTTTTTTACCCAATAACCTCGGCAACTTCTGCATAAATAGCATGGTAATATACATCGCAGACCAGATAACTTAGGCACAAATATCGTGATAACTTTGAATTGGAGAAAAAAGTTTTTGAAAAATAGCTCGTTAACTTCTGCGTAAAATAAGATTGTAATTTGCATACCACAAACATGATAACTTAGGTACAAACACAATAGTCGTTGAATACACGCCCCTGATAATTTATGTATAAATAGCATGGTAATATACTCACCGCAGACCTGATAACTTAGGTACAAACACCGCGGTAAACTTAGTCCCTAGAAAAAAGGTATAGAAAACATAAACCCGATGATTTTTTTTATAAATATCATGATAATATACGCATCGTGGACCTGATAATTTAGGTACGAAATATGTGGTAACTTTAACCCGGGGGAAAAAGTTATTGAAAATGTATCTCCTGTAACTTATATGTAAATAGTACGGTAATATACACACCACATGCCTGGTAATCTATGTACAAACACCATGGGAGATACCTCCTCGATAACTTATGTGTAAATTGCATGGTACTATATACACTGTAGACTTGATAACCCATGTACAAACACTAACTTCTGAAAGGCGAGATTGTTGAAAACATAACCAGTATGCATAACACACATGTGGCAACTTACTAATTTCTAATAATTTCAAAGGTCTAGTTTCAAAGGTCTCGTCGCGACGAAAACATAACCAGGCATGGTAATTTCTAATTCCTGACCCAAAAAAAGTCATCGGAACAAACATAACAAGGGATCTAGTTTCAAAGGTCTCGTCGCGACGAAATTTTTATATGAAAAAATATTAAATTGGAGTGACAGTTTGAGTTACATAATATTTTGAATTATGAATTATGAATTCTGTTGAAATCTTTGCTGATATCAGCAGTTTATCCTCACATGCATGAATGCATACTTAAATCAATCAGACAAGGTGTTCTCCTTATCCCGCACTTTGTTCACCAGGCGCACCCCCTACCTTTGCTCACCATGCACAACCTCGAGAAAAGAGAGGGGTAAACTAGTTGTTCGGTTCTGTTGCTACATATAAAACAATTGCTAGGTGTCTCTGTCCTTTAAAATTTTAATTCTACAATGTAAAAATTGTTTGCATATTTATAAAAATATTTTGTACCAATAAGAACAATGTACGTGACATCTAAGAAAATGTTCACTTGTTTCAAAATCATATTAATGACATTTCAAAAATATACAATGTACAAATATATTTTGTATCATTGAAAAAATGTTCAATATGCATTTGAAAGAAGAACATTCAACGCTTATTCGAAAATGTATTTGAAAAATATTTAACATGTATCAAAAAATGCTCCGGGTGTCAAAAAGTATATACCGTGTATTTAAAGAGCAGACGTGTATTAGCAAAATAAAATAAAAAACAGAGATAACCAATAAAAAGAAGGAAAAGAGAACCAAAAAATCCAATGAAAATTAACATAGAAAACACATAAAGGAGAAACTGAAAACGCATGGAAGTTTCTCAAACAGGTTTCAACCATAAGCTTCCTAAAACCACTCCTCAGAAATTCACACTGGCCTGGACCAGTTGGGGATCTTCTAGGCGAGACAGAGTACCATCTCGCAATAGCCATGATATAGATATGATGTCACGCCCCATACACGGGCGAAGAAGTATGTACGTAGCCATCAGCTAGGCCTCAACGACCCAACCCATCTGGGCCATCGACCGTTTTACTTACCATACCATAATTAATCTGTGCTCAATCCCTAGTTATTTCTTTTAAAATAGTAGCTTTCCTTTTTCTGTCGGCAGAATGCTTCCTCAACCGTTTCTTTCGCATCGATCATGTCTCTCCATCGATTTTTTGTCCTACCATTTTATTGTCTCACGGCGTTCTTTGTCTGCACCTTACCCGTATGCTAACCAATCATCTTAATTAACTTCTATATCTATATTCTAACAATAAAAGGGCTATTGCTTCAGATAGTACGCTATCGAAATTGCCTTCAAAATTGTAAAATATTACACATTGATGCCACCTATAAGTGAAAAAAAAATCACACAGGGAGAAGACACAACGCGCCTATTTGGGCCGGCCCATGTCTGGGAGGACAGTTGTCTTTAATTTTGTTTTATATTTTCGTTATTTTTTTGTCTCTGTTTTTTCTGCATTAAATAATTTGAGACTTCAAAAAGATTTGAAAATTAAAAAAATGAGAATTTGTAAATAAAATATTTAACAATTCATAAATGTTTATGGAATCAGAAATTGTTCGAGATTTTTAGAAAATAAGTTAGTGCATTAAAATTTTTAACGTAGTTGAACAGAATTTTGTCAATTGAAAAAATGTTCATGAATTGAAAAATATCTTAAAACATCAAAAACTGTTCATGACTAACAAATTTGTTTATTGATTCATAAATGTGTGCTGATTCAAAAAATGATCATCCATTTCAAACAATGTTAGTTAAATAAAAAATGTCCGTGAATTTAAAAAATAGTTCCATGAATTTCCAAAAAAATGGTCGTCAATTCTAGTGATGCTTGGCTATTCAATAAAAATATTTTATCACAAACATGATTTGATAAAAAATTATTTACACGATGTCATTAATATGCACATGTAAATCATGAGCTAACGTACTAGAATATTTATATCCCGTTGCAACACACGTGCATTCTCTTAGTCTCAAAAAAGAAAGTTGATAAGAAATTTTATCATATTTCCCATCAATAAAACAAATTGCCATATTTTATGGCATCAACCCTAATATTCATCATTCCCGCAAAAAAAAAACCCTAATATTCATCAGACAGGGGGCAATGCGCTCGAGCTCGAACGGAGTTATTGCCTCGCCAGCGGTGGGCAAAACCACCAGCCGGGGTGGTCAAATTAAATGTGGATGGCTCCTTCATCCCCGCGACAGGGGCGGCGGGCGCCGGAATGATACTAAGAGACTGGATGGGCCAGATAATTTTCTCGTCTTGCCGCGTCCTCCATCGCTGTAGTTCGGCCCTAGAAGCTGAGATGAGCGCATGTCTGGAAGGAATTAATCTGGCGATGCAGTGGAGTGCACATCAGTTTGTGGTGGAGTCTGATTCAGCAGAGCTCGTTGCTATGGTTAATAGTCCCAGCCGGGATGGCTCTGCTCTCTGCCAGCTTGTGGGTGAGATCAAGCATCGTATGGCTTCAGACCGGTGTACAAGCCTGAAAAAGATACCCCGAGCCCAGAACCATGCGAGCCACCTGCTTGCAAAATTCGGCCGTGAAGAGAATCGTACTGTGGTATGGTTAGGAGCAGGTCCTGAATCTATTCAAGACCTCATCCTCAGGGATTGTAACATTTCTTATACTTAATTAATACAATCCCCTTTACCCCGCAAAAAAAAAGCGGTGGATGTCGATTTGGAGTAGCGGTTCGGCGGTTCCCATGCCTGTTTGCCCGCGCAGCGGCGCGCTCTACAACCTTCACGTAGTGCCCCGCTCCAGGCTGCAGCACAGCAGATGTGCATTTCATATACTCTGAATCGTGGAGCACGCCCACTGTTCCCGGGACGGGCGGATCATCAGATCGTTCCGAGGTCTACGGATCAGCTGGGTCGACCTTCTTCAATCTCCATTCATCAAACAGCATGGGTTGTCATGTGCTCCTTGCACGTACAGCATGCCAAACTGATTGCCAGGACCAAATTAAGGGACTGAAAATCATTCCCTGGTTCGAAGTCCAGTTGTGAGTCCCCCCACCTCGCAACAACGAAAAAAGGTCCAGTTGTCGGTCGACATTGCTTGAGTATCTGGATTCTAGAACATCTCTCGCTCCCAAGTCAAAGCTGATCGGCACTCGATTGATAGAACGTAGCACAATAATTTCCCACTTGCCATGACTAACGCCGCCCCCGGTTCTACGGATACGCGCGCGGCCGGAGAATACGTACGTACGTGTAGTACGTGGGGATCACTTCACAGCACAGTGCGTCGGCGCGGACAGGAGCGCGCGGTCGCCTTCGGATCGGAGGCCGGGAGCGGGAGGAAGCCAGCCAGAGCCAGGGTTAGGAAGGTGAGACGGCGCTATCTATCTATCTATCTATCTATCTCGCTCGATCGATCGCTCCTAGTCCTCGGGTACTTGAATTTGTTCCTTTTGTCTGCTGACGGCACTGTAGCGGCAATTGACATCTCGGAATGGAGAACGCGCAGCGCATGCGAGGAGGCTTGAGGCGGCATGTGGCTAATTCGCCGGCGTGTTACATCGCGGGAGCTCGTGCGTATTGATGGCGCACCCACCGGACGCATCGCCGTGGTGACAACGAAGATGAGTTGACGGTGGAAGGAGAGGAGAGTCCGGCGGACGTGTTTGGGCGCGCGCGGTGCTGGAGCACATGCATGCTGTGTAGGTGCATGTAGCGCTGCTCGGTCGACGCCGTTATGGGCATGGCATGGGCAGCAAGGGGAATGTGTTGCCTTTTATAATCAAGCATACGTACATGCACAAGAGGCAGCTAGCCGCAGCCAGACCTGCACGATCGAAGTTTTACGTGTCGTTTTGGATCGTCGACGTGGCCAGGGCCCCAATATACGAACTCAACAAAGCAGAGACGCGGTAAGGATGGTTAGATTCCATGTGGTGAAATCAATCTAGACAAGCTGCGGAAGCGGTACACGGATACTGGTCCGCTTGCTTAAATCCAGAGTCCCCAGGCACCGCTTGCTTAAGTCCAGTGACTCTAGACAAGTTGCGGGAGCAGTAAACGGATACCAGTCCGCCTGCTTAAATATAGTGATTTCAGAGAGCTGCGCTCACACGGTGCACTATGTGAGGCTTGCAAATTCTGGTTGCCCCGTTCATCTACGGTTACAGGCTAGCGCCACCAAGCCCGGCATGTGGTGAAATCAATCTGAATTTACTCTTGACCGTTCGCTGATGTTTAGACGATGTTAGGATGTGCGTGTATTTATAAGGGTGAGTGTATGCATGTGTCCATGATTGTTTTGAGAATTTGCCCCCGATACACATAATTTTATTTATTTATTGAACACAGTACAGACGCAAGCCACACATACTTTTATTTGATCATGCATCATTATGTTTTATTTGCATGCATGCGGGTAAGGTTAAAATACGAGTGAAACGTGTTTCTCTTAGCCCCCTTTGTCTTGTTTTACTTCACATATTAGTTTTGTTTTAAGTCAAACTATCTAAAGTTTTGACCAAATTTATTGGGAAAAGTGTTAACATTCACGATACCAAATCAATGTCATTAGATCCATCACACAATATATTTTCATATTGTATTTATTTGATGGCGTAGATACGGAAACTTTTTAATATAAATCTGGTCAAACTTGTATACAAAGTAGTTTCACAAAAAAAAACTTGTATACAAAGTAAAAAGAAACAAAGGGTGTACAAGAGTTCTTTTTTACGTAAAAGTGGTCAGAGTTCAAAGATTAATTGGCATTTTGATATGTATCTACCTTTCTGTACATAGTATCTGTTAATTGTATCCATGAAGGTAACCCATCGACACATGTATATTTAAATTTTGTAGCTAATCGGTTCACAAGCAATAGTTGATAATGACTAAATGAATCATAGTCGATATATCATGATAAATTCAGACAAGGCAAAGATATATAAATTTTAGTTGTACCTAACTAGATTACATATAACATTATGTAACAGTTTATAAACATATATATTGCCAGGCACAATTATTGCAAGGAAGAACATTAAGCCCTCCATTTATCTATACTCCATCCTTGCCAACTTATAGTTCACATGAGTTTTTCCATAGTTAAACATTGTAAACTGTGATCAAGTTTATGGTGAAATTTATCAACATTTACAATACCATCAGATTCATCATGAGATATATTTTCATATGGTATGTATTCAGTATTGTAAATGTCTATTAAAAAAACTCTGCCAAAGTTAAAAAGTTGACATTAGAAAAAAAATATGCACTACAATTTGGTACTCAGAGAGTATGAGGCCACACAAAGTAATTTGGGTCCAATTTTAAAAATCAATTGGAACCAATGCAACAAAGGAAATATTATATGCCAAAAAGCTGCATAGTTGAATTTGAATTTGAAACAATTTTTCAACAATATTTTGTGTGGCCTTGTACAATAACACGTCCTTCGGCAGAAGAGATTAAGTTGATTAATAACATTTCCCACACAATTGTGCGAGACATCCTTTGTTCCTAAATACTCCCACCGTCCGGAAATACTTGTCGGAGGAATGGATGTATCTAGATGAATTTTAGTTCTAGATACATCCGTTTTTATGCATTTCTGCGCAAGTATTTCTGGACGGAGGGAGTAGTTACAACCCACTACACAATTTTCCTATCCATCAACCTATGCCACATCAGGTCATGCATGTTAGCAATAAGTTGTAATTTTTGCGGTAACTTATGAATGCAACCATGCCATATCAGCAAGCCATGCATGTCGGTTATAAGTAACATTTTATGTTGCCATGCATGGTATACATGTTGGATGCTTGGAGCATACTTTTGTTAGAAAATGGCATTTTGTTAACTTCCATAAGTTTTATTTGTTACATGCTTTATTGCTTTTAAATTATAAATCGAGAACACTTCTGCATCAGTTTTAGTTGGTTTCAACCCTATATTTACGTATTTATTTTACCAACCCCCCGCAACAATGCGTGGGATACCATCTACTAGTTACATTGAAAATAGTCAGACCTAGCAGCAAGCCAATACGCATCACGTGCCTAATAAATTGTTGATATGTTTGGCCTTTTCTATCCACGTTAACGCCGGCAAAGAAAAAGCTAAAATTGCGCAGCAATTAAGTATGCTTGGGAGAGAATTCAAACGAGCATTCAAGGCGCGCGCAGTGCTGTGGAGGCCCCTCCCTTACCAGCAAGACACTGTTCCAATTAGTTAGATGGCCCGTGCGTTTCCTGTAGATCATCGAGCCACGGCTAGCAATAGGGTATGGGCGGCTTAAATTGATGGATCTACACGGTACGGCCACATTGCCCTGAATAATTCTACACATGCATTGATTAGGATCGATCATTAGCTAACCTGAACTTAATTGCATGTGTTTACGTGCACCCATACGATGTAGTAATCACTTGCAGGCATGTAGTCAGTGTAGTACTGTACTAGGCGAGATGTTATTATGAAGAAGGATCACTGTACGTATTATTGCCGGTTAATCTAGTATCAGGCAAGTGCTTCCATCGAGTACGAGTCTACGAGCCGTAGACAGATGGAATTTTGGTGATGAGCATTGAAATCCAGTGCGCGCGCGCGCGTAGGTGGCCCAGGCGGCTGCCCACATCGATCCAGCGCGTGGTACTGTTCAAATTAATTAGGCAGTTGATGCGATCACTGTACCTAGCCCGCGGTGGGGATTTAAGCCGTAATTGAGCCTGACGTGGAGACCGTACCCTACTATACTTGATAGCATGCACTAGCCTCGCTCCTATCTATCGTAGCCAAGAGGATCGACCGTGTGATGAACTGAGCATTCAGCCATGCCGTTGCTTCGTGTAGCCTCGCCTCTGCGCGACCCGGACCGATCTATGCGTATAATACTACCTTCATATCATACGTACTTGTTTGTTGGTGCAATGTGTGGCGGAGCAATGGAGTTGGTATATATGTAGAGGATCCGGCGGAGCAGACAGAGTGGGTTCAAGGTATAGGCCATGAATGCGCACAGTGGAGGCCATTGAATGTGAAATAGTGGCCAGAGAACAAACGGCGTGGCGGTGTGATGGCGCGCGCCCCCTACCTACAGTGATGTGGTTCGACAGGCGCCGGACCCGACCGGACCGCCATTAATCCCTTGATTGACAAGCACGAGAGGGAGATGGATGGCCCGGTCCGATCGACCTAGAGGAGAGGGCGCCCGCCCGCCAGGTCGGTCGGCCTCTTGCTCCACGTCGCCATCCTCAGGCCCTTTTCGCCCTTTTCCCTGCTGGCCTGGCCGCCTCCTATAGATCCATCGAGGAGGTGTAGCAGCAGCACGGCGAATCGGTGGTTCGGTCGACCATTTCATGCATACAGGGGGTGCCTGAATCGACCGGCCGGCCGGTTGGTGTGCCTGAATTAATTCATGTGGTTTACAAGAGGTTTCAGTTTGGTAGTAGCAAGAAAGAATTACCGTCGCTTTCCTCAGGGCCTTCTGGGTGCCCTGGTATAAACGGCGGTGCCACACCATGTCTCTGAGTATTAACCATGCAAGCTGTAGGTAGTGCGACACCCAACATTCCTGCCCAGCCGATGATATAGTTATACTCATCTGTTTCTAAATATAAGTCAGATTTTAATATCTATATCTATATCTATACCTACTAATAAAAGAAATAGGTATTCTTAGCCCGTTGTACTAATTTATAGAAAACCCCCTAATGTTTTTTACATTAAACATGTTATATATATATCAAATGTTTTTTTAAATACTCATATCTTTTAAACTGTAACTCCAAATTTAACATGTTATATATGGAATTTGAATAGAAAAATATGTAGAATATGAATATGATATTATTTTACCTGTTAAAATTTTTAAAAATACTATCTAGGCTGCAATGTTAATCAACAATGCATTATCCGTCTTTTTTCATACCGATACTGATACAGATTGAGGATGAACACCTCAGCAAAATCAGGATTAGACATGAAATTGAAGATAAAGTTGCTAGAGACACCCAATAAATAAGGGCATGCATGACAAAAAATATATAGAAGAAGGACCCAATAAAGATAGGATGTCCACTATAAAAGAAATAAAAGAGAAAATGCAGAAGAGAACCGATAAAGATGAGATGTTGCGTTATTCTCCTATATATAAGAAGAAAAAGAGAGGACATGCATGAAAAAAAGTAAAATAAAATAAAATAAAAGACAAGTTTGATAAGATATAAATAGTAATGAAACAGGGACAAATACCTATGACATGTATGGCAAGAAATAATGATGAAATATGGGCGCAAGTACCTGCGTCCACAGGAGACCATACAAAAATGTTCTTTTTCAGACAAAAAAAAAATCTCCTTTTATGATTAAGAAATCATGTATCTTTTTAACAACCCTTTTAACAACTCTTCACGTATTTAAGAAATATGCATGTGAAAAAAAGTGTTCAAGAGTTACCCTAAGTTGGTGATTCTTAAACTGAAAACTGCCATTGATGCACACATATCTCCGTAGTGTGCTAATGTGTCATTGTTTGTTTTTGTCGTTTTTCTTTACTCACCCGTAACAACACCCCATTCCGAACATGACATGAATAAATACATGATCACTTGTCCGTTTCTTTGTATGGATTAAATATACATGCAAGCCGTGTTGAAATAGTACACCGATAGGATCTTAAACTACGCTTTTATAGGTTAAGACCATCTTTGTTTGGGCGTAGCTACAAATTCTTAGATTATAGACCATTTTTTATAAATTAAGAGCATGTGATACTTTTTTCTTCCGTTGCAATGCACAAGCCTTTTTGCTAGTAGACTATATATATACAGATGCATATGGACGTATTTTAGAATGTGGATTCATTTATTGTGCTCCGTATGTAGTTCATATCTCTAAAAAAACTTATATTTAGGAAACGGAGGAAGTAGATATGTTGTTGACAACGAAAAGGACGAGACAGACTTTCACGTAGGGCTGCTAGCCAGAACTAGAGGTGGGAAAACATGGACCAAATCGAGGCTATGTACATAGTGTGTGGACATATGACTATATGAGGTAAGAGTAATGTCCAGGGAAAGTACGCATGCGTACATACCTTGCATGATCAGTCAATCAGATGTTGGATTCTAGGGGCAAAATGCCACATCAAGGAACATGCAGGCTACTGGTCTGGAACATGCCATGGCAAGAATTTTGCCAAGCTTAGCAGACCCCATCGTGCTCGTATGTCTTCTTCCACCAACATCCGCCGCCCGGCCTCTGTTCTGAGGTGTTTTACTAGTTCCGGCAGTCATTATGAAGTGGCGATGCAGACTACTCTTCAGTCTCTTCTCTCCATTTTCAGAATTACTGTTTGGTACGTATGTTCACCTTAAGAAACCAGCCAGACTAGAAAAGGTAGCCGCGGGCACTTGGGTCGGAGGTGACTACATCCAAACGCGATTGCGCAACCTTCTGTAAACCTTGCCCTCTCTGAGTTCACATCGTGTTTGGCTCGTGGTAATTAGATACGAGGAACGGGAGTCAATGGGTGAGAAAAAAAAGAGAGTTAAAAGTGCACTGAGTGTTTTTTTAAAAGGAGGAATACCTCCGGCCTCTGCATCAGTCGATGCATGCAGCTATATTATTAGAAATCGTAACAAGAGTCTTAACATCTAAGAAAGCTCAGTATCCAAGAAAAAAAATGAAAAAAAATATGTAAAACGCCACAACCGGCAATAAAGCGCCACATCCGGTGATAAAGAACATGCTACGATGCCTACACACCTAGCTTATTATTAACTCGTCATCCAAATCGGCTGAAGATAGCCCGTGCTACCGTCTCCCAGCGGCTGCACCCAATAATCATAGGCCCCCTATAGTCCGCATGAGTGAGTAACGATCACATACAGATCCAGGTTGTACCTCTGTAGATAACCTGCAAAATTGGTGAATGTTGTACCATTAAAAATCATAACATTCTAGTGTTTCATATAGCCCATAATAAAACACATATCCCTATCCGAATATGTTTAGCTATGTATATGTCTACTCTATTAAGCCACGTCCCAAATAACGTGTTTATGCTCATTGGAGGTTGGATGTTAAAAGTGCACTGAGTGATTAGAGAAAATGAGAGATTAAGTGGTAAGAGGGATGCAAGTTGAGGGAACCATTTCCACCAATATCTTTTTGTGGAGAACTCTGTTAATTAGTGGGCAGTGCTCATCCGGTACTAATTCCAATCATGAGATGCAGACGGGAACTCGTCCTTTTCAGCAAAAAAATGTACCAAACAAGAAAATAGGAGTAAATATCTATTTCATATGTCTAGTTTCTCCACGAACTTCTTCTTGAAACTCCCATTCCCTCGTTCCTATCCTAAGGTTACCAAAAAGGCCAAAGTTTTTTAGTTGAGGTCGTGATTACCTAAGAAAAATTAGAAATACTAAACCCGCAGTATAAAAACTAAAGGGAGAAAAGAAACCAAAGCGTCTTCCTATGATTTCGGCTAAAAAAAGACCGAAGCACCACTAGAACATGTGTGGGAAAAGCGGAAAACGATACATTTGAATGTTTCATTTCTCTGAACCATGATGTCTATAGCCAAAGGATCCCTATATAGGGGGAAAATCCTATATAAGGTAGCGCATGAGGTGAAGGAGAGTAGCATTTCTATGTTATATCTTTACAAAACTTAGCATAAATTGCATGAGTAAAAGTAAGGGTATAACAAATATGAGATGATAAACTGCCAAAACCGTGGCACTCAACATCAATATTAGTGAATGTGCACTTACGATGGTACCACCTCCGTCTTGTTTTATTGTTCCTGGTATTTTGGGTCATATTTTGACCATAATTTTAACTAATAAAATATAAGTTATACGCAACAAAACTAATATAATTGAAAAGCACATTAAAATAGAATCCAATAGTATAATTTTTTGTGACATGCGTTAACATTTTACAAGTTAAATATATGATCAAATTTTGATCTAAAATTCTTTTCTTAGAGCCATGGAGTTCACTACACCATGGTGGGATTGCATCTGTCCATCATCACTTGTCTGGTATTCTCGTGGATGTCCGCAATCAACAGATGGTCTCCCCATAATCTGGCCATGGCAGCAATTCCATGGGCCAGTTTGTTTCTTTGGCGAGGAACTTCTGCAATCTCGTAAGAGGGAAATCCAGCCAATTTGTCCCTGATGTCGGAGATCAAGGCAAAGCACGCGGACTTGCACGGTTTCTCATCTTTCAGCTCCCGAGCCACAGCAGCACAATCCAATTCTAGGATGAGTGCCCCCCTATAGAAGTTCTGGAGTTTCGGAAGCACCATCAGTACAGCAGACATGATGTCTACTACACAACCTTCTTCTTGTAGACGTTGTTGGGCCTCCAAGTGCAGAGGTTTATACGACAGTAGCAAATTTCCCTCAGGTGGATGACCTAAGGTTTATCAATCCGTAGGAGGCGTAGGATGAAGATGATCTCTCTCAAGCAACCCTGCAACCAAATAACAAAGAGTCTTTTGTGTCCCCAACACACCCAATACAACGGTAACTTGTATAGGTGCACTAGTTCGGCGAAGAGATGGTGATACAAGTGGTATATGGATAGTAGATATGGGTATTTTTAATCTGAAATTATAAAAACAGTAAGGTAACTAATGATAAAAGTGAGCACAAACGGTATTGCAATATGTTGAAACAAGGCCTAAGGTTCATACTTTCACTAGTGCAAGTCCTCTCAACAATAATAACATAATTGGATCATATAACTATCCCTCAACATGCAACAAAGGGTCACTCCAAAGTCACTAATAGCGGAGAACAAACGAAGAGATTGTGGTAGGGTACGAAACCACCTCAAAGTTATTCTTTCCAATCAATCCGTTGGGCTATTCCTATAAGTGCCACAAACAGCCCTAGAGTTCGTACTAGAATAACACCTTAAGACACAAATCAACCAAAACCCTAATGTCACCTAGATACTCCAATGTCACCTCAAGTATCCGTGGGTATGATTATACGATATGCATCACACAATCTCAGATTCATCTATTCAACCAACACAAAGGACCTCAAAGAGTGCCCCAAAGTTCTACAGGAGAATCACGATGAAAGCGTGTGCCAACCCCTACGCATAGGTTCATGGGCGGAACCCGCAATTTGATCACCAAAACATACATCAAGTGAATCACGTGGTATCCCATTGTCACCACAGATACGCACGACAAGACATACATCAAGTGTTCTCAAATCTTTAAAGACTCAATCCGATAAGATAACTTCAAAGGGAAAACTCAATCCATTACAAGAGAGTAGAGGGGAGAAGAAACATAAGATCCAACTATAATAGCAAAGCTCGCGATACATCAAGATCATACCACCTCAAGAACACGAGAGAGAGAGATCAAACACATAGCTACTGGTACAGACCCTCAGCCCCGAGGGAGAACTACTCCCTCCTCATCATGGAGAGCACCGGGATGATGAAGATGGCCACCGGAGAGGGATTCCCCCTCCGGCAGGGTGCCGGAACAGGTCTAGATTGGCTTTCGGTGGCTACGGAGGCTTCTGGCGGCGGAACTCCCGATCTATTGTGCTCTCGGATGTTTTTAGGGTATATGGAGATATATAGGCGGAAGAAGTACGTCACGGGGGACACGAGGGGCCCAGGGGGGTGGGCGCGCCCCCCTACCTCGTGGCCTACTTGAAGCTCCCCTTACGTGCACTTCAAGTCTTCTGGGCTTCTTTCCTTTCAAAAATGGGTTCCGTGAAGTTTCAGGTCAATTGGACTCCGTTTGGTTTTTCTTTTCTTCAAAACACTAAAACAAGGTAAAAACATAAACTGGCACTGGGCTCTGGGTTAATAGGTTAGTCCCAAAAAATGATATAAAAGTGTATAATAAAGCCCATAAACATCCAAAACAGTAGATAATATAGCATGGAGCAATCAAAAATTATAGATACGTTGGAGACGTATCAGCATCCCCAAGCTTAATTCCTGCTCGTCCTCGAGTAGGTAAATGATAAAAACAGAATTTTTGATGCGGAGTGCTACTTGGCATAATTTCAATGTAATTCTTCTTAATTGTGGCATGAATATTCAGATCTGAAAGATTCAAGACAAAAGTTCATATTGACATAAAAATGATAATACTTCAAGCATACTAACTAAGCAATTATGTCTTCTCAAAATAACATGGCCAAAGAAAGTTCATCCCTATAAAATCATATAGTTTAGTCATGCTCCATTTTCGTCACACAAGAATGCTCTCATCATGCACAACCCCGATGACAAGCCAAGCAATTGTTTCATACTTTAGTAATCTCAAACCTATAAACTTTCACGCAATACATGAGCGCGAGCCATGGATATAGCACTATGGGTGGAATAGAATAATGAGGGGGTTATGTGAAGAAGACAAAAAGGAGAAAGTTTCACATCAACGAGGCTAATCAATGAGCTATGGAGATGTCCATCGATTGATGTTAATGTAAGGAGTAGGGATTGTCATGCAACGGATGCACTAGAGAGCTATAAATGTATGAAAGCTCAACAAAAAAAACTAAGTGGGTGTGCATCCAACTTGCTTGCTCACGAAGACCTAGGGCACTTGAGGAGGCCCATTGTTGGAATATACAAGCCAAGTTCTGTGTGGTAAAAGGATAGTAGCATTGTCCCTTCTCTCTTTTTCTCTCATTTTTTTATTTGGCCTTTTTTATGGCCTTTCTCTTTTCTCTTTTTTTGGGCCTTCTCTTTTTTATGGACTTTTTTTATAATTCCTCACTTGGGACAATGCTCTAGAAAATGATGATCATCACACTTCTATTTATTTACAACTCAATGATTACAACTCGATACCAGAACAAGATATGACTCTATATGAATGCCTCCAGCGGTGTACCGGGATTGCGATGAATCAAGTGTGACATGTATGAAAAATTATGAACGGTGGCTTTGCCACAAATACGATGTCAACTACATGATAATGCAAAGCAATATGACAATGATGAATGTGTCATGATAAACTGAATGGTGGAAAGTTGCATGGCAATATATCTCGGAATGCTATGGAAATGCCATAATAGGTAGGTATGGTGGCTGTTTTGAGGAAGATATAAGGAGGTTTATGTGTGAAAGAGTGTATCATATCACGGGGTTTTGATGCACCGGCGAAGTTTGCGCCAACTCTCAATGTGAGAAAGGGCAATGCATGGTACCGAAGAGGCTAGGAAGGATGGAAGGGTGAGAGTGCGTATAATCCATGGACTCAACATTAGTCATAAAGAACTCACATACTTATTGCAAAAATTTACAAGTCATCAAAAACCTCGGCACTACGCGCATGCTCCTAGGGGTATAGATTGGTAGGAAAAGACCATCGCTCGTCCCCGACCGCCACTCATAAGGAAGACAATCAAATAACACCTCATGTTTCAAATTTGTTACACAACGTTTACCATACGTGCATGCTACAGGACTTGCAAACTTCAACACAAGTATTCCTCAAATTCACAACTACTCAACTAGCACGACTTTGATATTATTACCTCCATATCTCAAAACAATCATCAAGCATCAAACTTCTCTTAGTATTCAATACTCTATATGAAAGTTTTTACTATTCTTGGATGCCTAGCATATTAGGATTATTTAAGCAAATTACCATGCTATTTAAGACTCTCAAAATAATCTAAGTGAAGCATGAGAGTTCATCTATTTCTTCAAAATAAAACTACCACCATGCTCTAAAAGATACAAGTGAAGCATAGAGCAAATGACAAACTACTCCGAAAGATATAAGTGGAGATCAATGAGTAGTCGAATAATTATGCAACTATGTGAAGACTCTCTCTCATTTAATAATTTCAGATCTTGTTATTCTATTCAAACAGTAAGCAAAGCAAAATAAAATGACATTCTAAGAATGGCAAACATCATGTGAAGAAGCAAAAACTTAGGATCAACCGAAACTAACCGATAGTTGTTGAAGAAGAAAGGTGGGATGCCAACCGGGGCATACCCAAGCTTAGATGCTTGAGACTTCTTGAAATATTATCTTGGGATGCCTTGGGCATCCCCAAGCTTGAGCTTTTGTGTCTCCTTAATTCCTCTCATATCACGGTCTCCCTAAATCTCAAAAGATTCATCCACACAAAACTCAACAAGGACTTATGAGATAAGTTAGTATAACACATTGCAAAAACCTTATCATACTCTACTATAGCAAATCACTAAAATTATTATTCAACATTGCATACTAAATGCCTCTGCATATTTAATAGTCCTATCCTCAAATTAAGGATAGTATAACCGCATCTAAAGCTAGCCCTCTCAGCGCTTCGTGTTTTTAGCCGTCCGTTTTCACTAGCTGGGTGTTTCTGGTCGTTGGATCTCTGTATAAAGCGATCTATCCCGCATATATGGTAAACTGGGCCTACTGTCCTTTGGGCAGCTGCTCCACAGGCTGAAATGGTGTCCTGTGGTTAATTGGGCCTAGGCCAGCCCATTCCAGTTATGCGCTTCGGTGAATGAGGTCCAGTTGTGCGGTTCGCTAAAGTGGTCCATCGACTAGGGAGGGATAGAGAGGAGCGACCGGTGAGCGTTCATCCATCCAGGTTCAATGTGAGGAGGTCGATTGGATCGACCAGAGGAGGTGCAGGATCTCGGTTACAAGAGGCCAGTAATGGCAATTAATGTGTTCAGGTCAGTTACGCTGTCGATTGACGCTCCTCCTTTAATCTCGCGTCCATATAATGTTCACTGTCTACCCCCTTCGCTCCTCGCTTCTGCAAAACCTTAAACGACAGCCATGGTTGACACTCAGGTCGCTGATTCGTCTTCCCTCTTCTGCCAATGGTCCCTCCACCATTCCCACCATGTGTTCTTTGTGCTCTCAAATCAACGCAGGTTCTCTAGCTTGATCAATTAGACCTCGGTCCCAATAGGTTGGCTGATTCTGCCGCACTACATGGTGGGTCACTGCTTTCATCTTCAATGATTTCTTGGCTGAGATTAATATGCTTAAACACAACATCTTCCAATTGCTCATAGTTCTAATTGTTACAGTGTGAGATTATTTGCTCAGGTCCAATATTCTTTCACACAGTGCAGAGTTGACTTAGAGTAAACACCTTTTATTCAGCTTTTCTATTCCAAATGAATGATGTGAGGATGGTGCATATCAGAGTCATCTATCTGAAGGTATTTCTTTCATCACAGATCAATTATTGTTTATTCTATAATTTTCAAGTTCCCTCTGTATTTCGGCATGCCTCACTTTCTAGGAATGCAAATCAGCAAATGTGAAGGTATGATATTTTTCTTAGTTCTCATTTGGTGCATGTATTTTGATTTATTGTAGCGAATGATTTTCAAAATTGAATTATTCATCGAAACTAAATTATAAGTCCAGTGTTCAAAACGAGGGAATAGAAAAACCATAGAGCAAAGCACCTATTAATGGTATTTATGTTGGTAATACAACATCATTTCCCCTTTGTGCATGTTCGTTGTAATCCACAGACCTCATCTATGGTGTTGGAGCCTGATTCAGGTGGATTGATTCGGGGAATTGCAATGGCCGTCGAACCAGGTTAGTACGTATCCACAGCAGTACCTCATCTTCCTACTTGACGATATCTCCATGCGTGCATGCAATTAGTTGGTTAAATTTGATGCTATCGTTTATGTGTGGTTCACACCATGCTATTGCCGGATCGCAACTTTTGTTGCTAACTGTCAGAAACGCTGCTATGTGGCCAGAGCACATCGTGATTTCCTTTTGTTGGGTCAATGACTGTATATGTGAGTTTGCAGGCAACTTCTCTCTCTTTGTGTGTGTGTGCTTCAGTTTTATTACCTTCATTTGATAAGAAATTATGTGGCCGTTCACCAAGATCGCTTCAAATTATTTTCTCACTAACTTTATGTATATTTCACTTGCTACAGGTATAGAAAAAAAATCCAAGTTTGTTCATCCAATAAAAAGGCCAACAAAAAGTCTTGGCATCGTGCATATGGTGTGGTAGTCAAGATGGTCATTTGTCTTACCTAGCTACCTTCCCTTCTTCTTTTTACATTTATTATCGGGTCATGTGTATTCCAAATGTAACGTGTATTTTCTTTTTCATTCTCCGATATACTCTGAAGTGGAATCTGTAATTGAATTGTTGATGTACCCACTTGCGCGTTAGGATCTTCGACATACACTCACCTTTTTTTTCATGCATCAGCTGGCCATGACAAGTGTTCTCTTTGTTTGCGCAATGTCCATGTCAATAGGGCAGATAAAATGAAGTCCCAGATTAATTGATAATCGATCATGTGGACAGATTCAGTACAACCAACTACATGTAGGCACACTAAGAGATAGTGCAAAAGGAATAAACAAATAATTTGTCTACTGAAATTTACATGTAGATCAAGGGTTATCAATTCACTTATCCAGAAAGAATTTATTCAATTTGAGGCACTGCTTTCGATTTGACTCACTGCATGTGCAGTGCACACCAAAAAGACCCATGCGAGCCAGGAACCTCTATTCTGTGATTTGTAATTACTCAAAAATAAAACCAACAACATGCTTTTTCAAATCATTGCAACCCTCTTTCATTCAACATTCCTAATAAACAGGCGCCGCAACGCGCGCTATTAACGATCTAGTAGAATCATTAAAGAAGCAAACATATGTAAACAATGCAAACATAACAGCAATCTGCCTAAACAGGACAGTCTGTAAAGAATGCAGAAACATCCATACTTCCCTAGCTTCAAAAATTATGAAAGAAAATTCCCACTGTAGTAAATTTATCAGAGCTTAATATGCAAAAGGTTTCAACATTTTATCACATTCTGACTTTTCTAAAGAATTATTGCAACAACGGTAAACTTTCTGTTTTCAAACAGCAACATGTGGACTTCTAAAATAGGCATAGTAAAGGCTATCAATGCCACTTTTATTGAAATAAAAGATGCAAAACATTGTTCTAAATAACATCAAGCAAATCCTAACAAAATAAATTGACGCTCCAAGTAAAACACATATCATGTGGCAAATAAAAATATAGCTCCAAGTAAAGTTACCGATGAACGAAGACGAAAGAGGGGATGTCTTCCGGGGCATCCCCAAGCTTAGGCTCTTGGCTATCCTTGAATATTACCTTGGGGTGCCTTGGGCATACCCAAGCTTAGGCTCTTTCCACTCCTTATTCCATAGTCCATCGAATCTTTACCCAAAACTTGAAAACTTCACAACACAAAACTTAACAGAAAACTCGTAAGCTCCGTTAGCGAAAGAAAACAAAATACCACTTCAAGGTACTGTAATGAACTCATTATTTATTTATATTGGTGTTAAACCTACTGTATTCCAACTTCTCTATGATTTATAAACTCTTTTACTAGCCATGGATTCATCAAAATAAGTAAACAACACATGAAAAACAGAATCTGTCAAAAACAGAACAGTCTGTAGAAATCTGAATCAAACGTATACTTCTGGAACTCATAAAATTCTCAAATAAATTTCTGGACCCGAGGAATTTATCTATTAATCATCTGCAAAAAGAATTAACTAAATATCACTCTCCAAATAAAAATTGCAGCAATTCTCGTGAGCGCTAAAGTTTCTGTTTTTTACAGCATGATCGCAAAGACTTTCCCCGAGTCTTCCCAAAGGTTCTACTTGGCACAAACACTAATTAAAACATAAAAAATCAATCATAACAGAGGCTAGATAAATTATTTATTACTAACAGGAGCAAAAAGCAAGGAAAAAAAATTAAAATTGGGTTGCCTCCCAACAAACGCTATTGTTTAACGCCCCTAGCTAGGCATGATGATTTCAATGATGCTCACATAAAAGATAAGAATTGTAACATAAAGAGAGCATCATGAAGAATATGACTAACACATTTAAGTCTAACCCACTTCCTATGCATAGGGATTTTGTGAGCAAACAACTTATGGAAACAATAATCAACTTGCATAGGAAGGTAAAACAAGTATAACTTCAAAAACTTTAAGCACATAGAGAGGAAACTTGATATTATTGCAATTCCTACAAGCATATATTCCTCCCTCATAATAATTTTCAGTAACATCATGAATGAATTCAACAATATAACCAGCACCTAAAGCATTCTTTTCATGATCTACAAGCATAGAAATTTTATTACTCTCCACATAAGCAAAATTCTTCTCATTCGGAATAGTGGGAGCATCATAAGAGACTCGAATACTATTAATTATTTTCACATTAAAAGAGTAATGTTCAGAGAAGGGGTAATCATAATCATGACAAGTTTTATAAATGTAATCACTACTTTTTATAGCATAAGTATCACCACAATAATCATCATAGGTAGGAGGCATGCTATCATCATTATAAATTTGCATATCAAAACTTAGGTGTCGGTGTACTAAAGTAGGGGTACCCTTAGTACCCCGAACTTGTGCACGGGCAGTCGCAGCGTCCCGCGGCAAGGCCTGCCAGGTCACTGCCAAGATCCTCCGTGGTCCCTCTGAAGACCATTCAAGAACAAAGTACTCAAGACAAGACCCCGGCAAGAGGAGCTTGCCGGGAAGAAGTCAAGACCCCGGCAAGAGGAGCTTGCCGGGAAGGCCATCAGAAGCGTCCCAAGGCCCCGGCAAGAGGCGCTTGCCGGGAAGGCCGTCCAAGGCATTCCAAGGAACTTGCCGCGGCGCGCTACGCGCCCCGACAAGGCCCGGTGAGCGACAAGCTCCCGGAAGCGACAAGTCGACGGCCGCGGCAAGGCGCTTGCCGCGGCAAGCCCCCACTCCACGCCCGCGCTCCAGCACATCCACCCACGTGTCGCTCTGGGGCCCCTCCCAAGCGCACGTGGCAGGAAGCTGTGCAGCTAGGGGCGTGCGGTGGCACGCGGGCGCTGACAAGACAACCATCGTGGCAAGACGGTGGCGTCCCTAGCGGTCCCTTTCGGTGCTGTCTAGGCGACACAGACAGACATTTAATGCCCTTGTCCCCTGCCGTCAGGGTTAGGTATGATAACACTGTAGCAGCTAGCTGTCCCTACTACAGCACCTAGCTGTGCCTACCCACGGCACCCTTTCCATTTTTGCCCTTGGCCCCCGTTGCTCTATGTCGGTAACCCCTTGAGTATAAAAGGAGGCTCGTGTGCAACGGAGAGGAGGTCGGCCATTTTGAGAGCCTTGGGGTTGAGCAATTCCACACACCCACGCTCGGTCTCGCTCCCGAGCTAGAAATCAATACCAATCCACAAAGCAGGAGTAGGGTTTTATGCATCCGTGCGGCCCGAACCTGGGTAAATCGCTCGCGTGTTTCGCCTCGATTTACTCCTCGCACGACCAACCGCCCGCGGGCTTCGCCTCGATCTGCTCTTTGCGCAACCTCCGCCCCCCGCCGAACCAAAAGGGACCCGGTCCGCCGGTCCCATAGGTGCCCGTGGATCAGAAACCCCGGCCTCTCTGGCGCGCCAGGTAGGGGGCGTCGAAGTTGTGTGAATCAGATTCGGCGTTCTCGCGGGCTAGATCTTCATCTTCTTCATCGATCTTCACGATCTTCATCAACATGCCGCCGAAGAAGAAAGTTTCGGAGGCAGCTGCTCCGTCCGCGCCGAGCCACCCGCCGCCGGAGCAAACGGATGGTGGGGCAGGCGCAGGCGGAAGGGCACGCATCGACGAGGGAACTCACGGTGCTGCCAGGTCCCAGGGCAAGGCTGCGCTGCCCATCGGCGGCGTGGCCGGCTCCCACAACGACCGGGCGCACTCCAAGACCTCGGCGTCCGTGCATGCACCGCGCCCATCTCAGGAGGCGCGGGACCGGCAGCATCATGGTACTCACGGTACCATGCGCTCGCTGGACCCGGATCGGGCTGGTGGATCTCGGAGCGCTCCGGACCACCATGCACGTCAACCTGCTGGCGCGAGCAACACGCGGTCGCCTGGACGAGACACTGCTCCTTCTAACGTGGTTAGAAGTCCGAGCGTGTCCCGTTCCTCGCACCGTTCGCTACCGCCGCCCGCCACCGCAGCCGAAGCTCTGGCGCGAGCTCAGCTGCTCCTAGACTACCCTCCAGCGCCGGACAAGATCGACGACTGGAGGGCCACTATCCAGAGTCTCATCGGTTTCGCCAACGGCGACACTCCTCGGCAGCCGACTACGTCGCAGCCGCAGCGAGTTAGCCAGGCACGAACCGGTGGTGACAAGACTGGTGGGGGTGCAACTACTGTGCACTCCCCACCCCGAAGGACAAGATCACCGACTCGCCGGATCCACCTCGACAGCGACTCCACCGCGTCGTCTGATCCCCGAGTTCGTCGCGATCAGCGCCAAGTTCTTCAAGAACGGCAGCGGGAAGACGCTCGTACTCGCATCGAGCGCCGGAGAGAAGCGCGACGTCAATCAGACCAGCGCGCTGGGCCCTCTGTTGACATGCATGCGCCAGGGGAACCAGGCGACTTACCGTACCCGGTAGGTTGCCCTGCGTTCACTCGTGAGCTGCGGCAAGTCCAGTGGCCCAGTACGAAGAACTTCAAGCCCGACGTACCAGAGAAGTACGACGGCAAGTTGCATCCGTCCGAGTTCCTCAGCATCTACACCATCGCGGTGCAGGCTGCCGGGGGGCGGGACGACAAGATCCTTGCCAACTACTTCCCGTTGGTACTCAAGCCCAACGTCAGGTCCTGGCTCATGCACTTGCCGGACAACTCCATATCCTCTTGGGCTGAGCTGTGCCATCAGTTTGTTGGCGCCTTCACAGGCGGCCACAAACCTCATGGCCAAGAGAGCGATCTTCATCTGCTCGTCCAGAAGGAAGGAGAGCCCCTGCGCCAGTACATCCAGAGGTTCAGCCGTGTACACCACAACATCCCAAATATCCACCCCGCCGCGGTAATCAGCGCGTTCCATCAGAACGTGCGTAACCGCAGGATGCGGGAGGAGTTGGCGATGTGCAAGATTCGGGACGTCAGCGAGCTTTATGCCCTGGCCGACAGGTGTGCACGCGCTGAGGAGGGGAGGAAATTCCCCGGAGAAAGCACTGGAGCAGGAGGATCTGACAGCGAGGATGCCGCCCCGGCAAAGAGAAGCCGGCGGCGCAACAACAGGAAGAAGCAGAACAACGAGGTGCTGGTCGTTGAGCAGTCCGGCAATGAAGGTGACGCCACGAAGGCTACAGTTGGTAGCTCCGGCAAGGAAGTTGCCGCATGCACCAACTGTCAGGCTGTGGCGGTCGCCGACAAGCGGGACGGCTCCGGCAAGCAATACTGTAAGATTCACCGCACCAAGGGCCATGACCTCTAGAGCTGCAAGAAGGTCGAGCAGCTCGTCCAGCAACAGAGGGCTGAGTACGAGCGGCGCGACAGGGAGAGAGCCCAAGGGGGTGCCGAGAAACCTGGCCAGAAGCGCACCGGCCAGGAAGGACGCCGCGGCAAGGCCAAGCAGCGGCAAGGAGACAGACCTCCCCGCGGTTGCGACAACGACGAAGACGACAGTGAGGATGAAGACATGGATGACGTTGAGACCAGTGAGCAGGAGTTTCAGAAAGCCACAGAGGTCTTGTGCGTTGACGGGGGTGCTTCCCTGCATACCTCGCACCACCAACTCAAACAGTGGGTGCGGGAAGTCAATGCAGCGGAACCTCCCATCGAATCGCGCAAGCTTCTGAAGTGGTCCAACACGCCTATCATCTTTGACATTGAGGACCACCCTGATCGCACAACCGCGGTCGGGTGTCTGCCGATGTTGGTTTCACCAACTATCCGCAACCTCAAGGTCACCAAGATGCTAGTTGACGGCGGGGCCGGCTTAAACCTGATCTCCTCCGCTATGCTCCGAAAACTCCAGATCCCTGACGGCGAGCTCGAAGAGACTGGCACATTCCAAGGAATCAATCCGGGAAGGAGCAAGCCGAAGGGGAAGGTCACGCTGCCGGTAACATTCGGCAGCGAGTTAAACTTCAGGACTGAGAAGGTCACGTTCGACGTTGCCGATATCCCGTTGCCTTACAATGGGATACTTGGCCGTCCAGCACTCGCCAAGTTCATGGCGGCCTCTCACTACGCGTATAACGTGCTGAAGATGTCAGGCCCGATAAGCGTCATTTCTGTCCCTGGCGACAAGAAGGACGCTCTTATCTGTGCCGACAAGATCTACCGGGAAGCGGCAGCCACGGCAGACCGCGATCCACTTGCCGCTGAAGCTCCCGGGACCAAGAAGACCAAGTCCGGCAAGAGTTCTGGTGCCTACTCCGGCATGCGCACCTCTTCGGAGTGCCGCGCTGCCGTCGAGGACGCACCATCGAGCTCCACCGGCAAGAAGACCAAGTCCGGCAAGAGTTCTGGTGCCTACTCCGGCAAGCGCACCTCTTCGGAGTGCTGCGCTGCCGTCGAGGACGCACCATCGAGCTCCACCGGCAAGAAAACCCAGTCCAGCAGAAGCTCTGATGCCCACTCCGGGAAGCGCGCCTCTTCGGAGTGCTGCGCTACCGTCGAGGACGCACCATCGAGCTCCACCGGCAAGCACAAGAAGACGATGGCAGCTCCGCCAGAGACGAAGAAGGTGTCCGCCAAGGAGGATGGCGCTGGTGGTACCTTCACCATCAGTGCCGCGCTTGATCCTAAATAGGAAGGCGTGCTCGTTGCTTTCCTGCGGGCGAATGTCGACGTGTTTGCATGGCAACCGTCTGACATCCCCGGTGTTCCCAGGAAAGTGATTGAGCACCACCTTGCCGTTTGTCCTCATGCGCGGCCCGTCAAGCAGAAAGTCCGGAAGCAGGCGGTGGAGCGCCAAGAATTCATTGCGGAGGAAATCAAGAAACTAGAAGCAGCAGGCCTCGTCAGAGGAGTGCTCCATCCCACGTGGTTGGCCAATCCTGTAGTCGTGCGCAAGGCAAACGGGAAATGGAGGCTTTGCATCGATTTCACCGATGTTAACAAAGCTTGTCCCAAAGACCCATTTCCTTTGCCGCGCATTGACCAGATTGTTGACTCCACAGCTGGATGTGATTTGCTTTCATTTCTTGATGCATACTCCGGGTATCATCAGATCTTCATGGCAGAGGAGGATGAAGAGAAGACCGCATTTATTACTCCATGTGGCACGTACTGTTTCGTACGGATGCCTTTCGGATTAAAGAATGCTGGTTCAACATTTGCAAGAGTAGTCCATATTGCTCTTGAGCCACAAATACACAGAAATGTGGAAGCCTACATGGATGATATAGTGGTCAAGAGCAAGGACAGAGCAACCCTGATCCAAGACTTGGACGAGACTTTTGCAAATCTGCGCAAGATCGGCCTCAAGCTCAACCCAGAGAAGTGTGTGTTTGGAGTTCCCTCCGGCAAGCTTCTCGGGTTCTTCGTGTATCAGCGGGGGATTGAAGCCAATCCCGACAAGATCAAGGCCATTGAGCAGATTGAAGCACCAAAGCGCGTCAAGGATGTACAGAAACTTGCCGGTTGCGTGGCTGCTCTCAGCAGGTTCATCTCTCGGTCTGCTGAGCGCGCCCTGCCATTTTTCAAACTATTGAAAAAAGCAGGTCCAATGAAATGGACTCCGGAAGCGGAGGCTGCGCTGCAAGACCTGAAGAGATACCTGTCCTCCCCTCCAATACTTGTCGCGCCTAAACCACAAGAGAAGTTGCTGCTGTACATAGCGGCAACCAATCAAGTGGTTAGTGCTGCGTTAGTAGCAGAGAGGGAGGCGGATGACGACCAGCAACCGCGGCAAGCGCATCTAGCGACAAGCAGGGGGCTTCCCCGACAAGCTCTGGTCCCGACAAAGATGAACCCGCGCTGATACACGAGGAGATACGGAAGAAAATGGTGCAGCGCCCAGTTTATTTTGTTAGTTCCCTCTTGCAGGGGGCTAGGTCAAGGTACTCTGGTGTGCAGAAACTGCTTTTCGGCCTTCTCATGGCCTCGAGAAAGCTGCGCCATTACTTCCAAGCACATGAGATCACAGTGGTCACTCGCTTTCCGCTGAAGAGGATACTGCAGAATCCAGAAGCGACAGGCAGGATTGTTGAGTGGGCACTGGAACTGTCAAGCTTTGGTCTCAAGTTTGAAAGCACTTCAACTATCCAGAGCAGAGCATTGGCAGAATTTATAGCAGAATGGACGCCAACACCAGATGAAGAAACTCCAGAAACGAGCATCCCCGACAAGGAGGCAAGCAAAGAGTGGCTGATGTACTTTGATGGTGCCTTTTCGCTGCAAGGCGCCGGTGCTGGTGTGCTGCTTATCGCACCCACCGGAGAGCACCTCAAGTACGTAGTCCAAATGCACTTTCCCAAGGAGCAAGCAACAAACAATACTGCAGAGTATGAGGGATTGCTTGCCGGTCTCCGGATCGCGGCAGACCTTGGGATCAAGAAGCTCATTGTCAGGGGTGACTCACAGCTTGTCGTCCGCCAAGTAAACAAGAATTATCAGAGTCCGTTGATGGAAGCTTACGTCGACGAAGTGAGGAAGCTAGAAGAGCGCTTTGACGGCCTACAAATGGAGCATGTTCCGAGATCTCAGAACGCCCTTGCTGATGGCCTGTCAAAGTGCGCCGCACTTAAGCTACCTGTGGAACCAGGGACCTTTGTGCTCAAGCTGACCCAACCGTCCGTAACACCATCAGCTGGACAAAGCAAGAAGAGGAAGTTGATTCTTGGTGACTACCTGCCGGCAGAGCCTCCCGAAGCCGCCGCCAAGAAGGTCCCCAAGATCAACACCGAAGGCGCTGAGGAGCAGTCTGCTCCGGCAAGCCCTAGGGCTTGTTCCGTTGAAGCAGAATCTCCCGGCAAGCTTGTCGCGGAATGTCACGCTCCGGCAGAGACACAGCTTCTCGCCGTAGAAGCGGATATTCCCGCAGCAACCTCCAAGATCAACGCCAAGAGCGCCGGGGAGCCAGATGCTCCGGCAAGCCCTAGGGCTTGTTCCGTTGAAGCTGAAGCTCCCGGCAAGCTTGTCACGGAACGTCAAGCTCCGGCAGAGACATAGCTTCTCGCCGTGGAAGCGGATGTTCCAGCGGCAGCAGAGTTGCCTTTAGTCCTTGTTGTCGAGCCACAAGCTCCAACATGGGCGCAGCAGATTGTCCGTTTCCTTCAGACAGGAGAACTTCCCGAAGAGCAAGAAGAAGCCGAAAGAGTAGCCCGGCAGTCAAGTATGTACCAGTTCGTCGACAAGACATTGTACAGAAGAAGACTCAACGGTGTGAAATTGAGGTGTATTCCCCGGGAAGACGGACAAAAGCTGTTGGCAGAGATACATGGAGGCATATGTGGACACCACATTGGCGCAAGAGCACTCGTCGGCAAAGCATTCCGGCAAGGGTTCTTCTGGCCAACAGCCCTCCAGGATGCAACTGCACAAGTAACCAAGTGTGAAGCGTGCCAGTTCCATTTCAAGCAGATACACCAGCCAGCTCAAGCTCTCCAGACGATCCCTTTATCCTGGCCATTTTTGGTCTGGGGGCTCGACATCCTCGGCCCCTTCCCCTGAGCTGTCGGGGGCTTTGAGTACTTGTACGTCGCAATCGACAAGTTCACAAAGTGGCCGGAAGTGGAACCAGTGAGGAAGGTGACCGCACAGGCAGCCGTCAAGTTCTTCAGGTCGATTGTTTGCCGCTTCGGGATCCCTAACCGGATAATCACCGACAACGGCACACAATTTACGAGCCACACCTTCATGCAGTACGTCCAAGATCTCGGCACCAAGGTCTGCTTCGCTTCTGTTGCTCACCCGAAAAGCAACGGTCAAGCGGAGAGGGCGAACGCCGAGGTGCTGCGCGGGCTCAAGACTAGAACTTTCGACAGGCTGCACAAGTGCAGAAGAAACTGGATCGAGGAGCTACCGGTGGCTCTTTGGTCGATCAGAACGACGCCAAATCGAGCCACTGGACAGACACCCTTTGCTCTAGTCTATGGAGCAGAGGCAGTTACCCCCACGGAACTCGTATACGGGTCACCTCGAGTGCTCGCTTACGATGAGCTTGAGCAAGAGCGGCTGCGGCAAGATGACGCGCTGCTCCTTGAGGAAGATCGTCTCCAGGCTGCTGTGCGAGCTGCTCGCTACCAGCAAGCTCTGCGCCGCTACCATAGCCGCAGAGTCAGTGCCAGGAGTCTCGAGGAAGGCGACCTTGTTCTTCGGCGCGTTCAGTCGGCCAAGAATTCCAACAAGTTGACGCCGAAGTGGGAAGGCCCTTACCGGGTGAAACGAGTCACAAGGCCTGGCGCTGTCCGCCTTGAGACCGAAGATGGCATTCCAGTGAGCAACTCCTGGAACATCGAGCATCTTCGTAAGTTTTACCCGTAAGGCACGGTTGTCGGACCCCGTCCGGCAACCACCTTTCTGTATGAGTCTTGCCGCCGTTGCATGTAATCCTCTGTACAGAGCCAGGCGCAGACCCTGAGCACCAGTAAATGAAGCGCTGCATACCCCGGGGGTCTTAGCATGCATGCTAGGTTGAGTCTCGTCCTTGGTTAGGGTCGATAGTCCCTAACAGCGGCTAACCCCTAGCTTAGAGGTCGAGTGTCCGTCCCTTTACTTTTCCTTCGTTCGTAGGGCTCGCACGTCCTGGCCAGACCACCTGGATACGAAAAGGAGAAGAAGGGCGCGCCGGCACCTGGGCCCCGGCAAGAACGCTGGGGGCTGCGAATGCCAAGGTGTCACCCCCGGCAAGCCATAGTTGCCGGGGGCTGCAATATCAGATAAGTCTTTCATCCCTCTTCATGCATCCTCCTATGGACTGGGGAATGTGAAACCGCGTTTCTTCCTAAAAACTGCCGTGCTCCCCCGACTCTAGGCCCCGGAGCGCGTTCCAGGGGCCAAGTTTGGTCGTAGTCGCGGCAGCGAAGGGATGAAACGAGGAGGCCGCGCCCACCTTGTTCCCGCCTCCGTCAAAGGCGTGAGAAAGGTCGAGCGGCGTGGGAAGGTGGCAGGGCCTGTTGCCGGGAATGTCTGTCCGAGGGATACTAAGGATTTGCTCCTTGGCGTGGGTTCAACCCGCGAGGCAAATAACCCGGCAAACATCCCCTTTTCATTAAAAAACATCCCATACAGGTACAGTCCATAGAGGATGAAAAACATGAAGAGAGGATTACAAGTTCTAGATACAACTAAGGCCCGAGGGCTTACAATTAAAAAGATAAGGTGCCCGTAATCCCTTTCCTGTCCCTCTCTTCAGGAGGTAGGTCAAGGAGGCGAAAGGGGGAAAGGAGCGAAGTGGGAGCCCAGCCGCCCCGCTCAACAAATCAAGACACAGGAAGAGCAGGGAGGCGGGCCGACCCGTCACCTCCGCTCGCAACGGCCCAGATTCCCGCTCCCACCGTCCGCGATCCCAAGTGCATGGGAGCCGCATGGCGGGGATGCAGAACTGAGGCGACGGATGGGGCGGCCTCGCCCTACCCCGTAATCTCGGGGAGTGGGCGCTTCGAAAACCGCGCACCGGCCCCGTCCAGTAAATGCGCCACGCCCCCACACCTACCTCCGTTTGGAGAAGAGGGCGTGGGCCGTCCCCCTTCATCATGGCTTGACGCATGCTCGCGGGGCTTAGCCGCGCGCGTGCGCCGCCCACGTCACCCACGACGCCGCGTTTGACGCATGCCGTTCCGGGCGTGCGCGATAGAAGCGGAGAGATATACGGCGTGACCCAGGCCGCGCATGCCCGTGCACTGTTTTGGGCCTGACCCAATAGCGCTCGGCACCGTGTCTGGCCCAGGCCCGGGGGCTCCTGTCGGTGTACTAAAGTAGGGGTACCCTTAGTACCCCGAACTTGTGCACGGGCAGTCGCAGCGTCCCGCGGCAAGGCCTGCCAGGTCACTGCCAAGATCCTCCGTGGTCCCTCAGAAGACCATTCAAGAACAAAGTACTCAAGACAAGACCCCGGCAAGAGGAGCTTGCCGGGAAGAAGTCAAGACCCCGGCAAGAGGAGCTTGCCGGGAAGGCCATCAGAAGCGTCCCAAGGCCCCGGCAAGAGGCGCTTGCCGGGAAGGCCGTCCAAGGCATTCCAAGGAAGTTGCCGCGGCGCGCTACGCGCCCCGACAAGGCCCGGTGAGCGACAAGCTCCCGGAAGCGACAAGTCAACGGCCGCGGCAAGGCGCTTGCCGCGGCAAGCCCCCACTCCACGCCCGCGCTCCAGCACATCCACCCACGTGTCGCTCTGGGGCCCCTCCCAAGCGCACGTGGCAGGAAGCTGTGCAGCTAGGGGCGTGCGGTGGCACGCGGGCGCTGACAAGACAACCATCGTGGCAAGACGGTGGCGTCCCTAGCGGTCCCTTTCGGTGCTGTCTAGGTGACACAGACGGACATTTAATGCCCTTGTCCCCTGCCGTCAGGGTTAGGTATGATAACACTGTAGCAGCTAGCTGTGCCTACTACAGCACCTAGCTGTGCCTACCCACGGCACCCTTTCCATGTTTGCCCTTGGCCCCCGTTGCTCTATGTCGGTAACCCCTTGAGTATAAAAGGAGGCCCATGTGCAACGGAGAGGAGGTCGGCCATTTTGAGAGCCTTGGGGTTGAGCAATTCCACACACCCACGCTCGGTCTCGCTCCCGAGCTAGAAATCAATACCAATCCACAAAGCAGGAGTAGGGTTTTACGCATCCGTGCGGCCCGAACCTGGGTAAATCGCTCGCGTGCTTCGCCTCGATTTACTCCTCGCACGACCAACCGCCCGCGGGCTTCGCCTCGATCTGCTCTTTGCGCAACCTTCGCCCCTCGCCGAACCAAAAGGGACCCGGTCCGCCGGTCCCATAGGTGCCCGTGGATCAGAAACCCCGGCATTAGGAGACTAAAAATATCATCTTCATTAAAAGTAGCATCACCAAGCTTGGGATAAACATTAATTGCAGCAAATATATTCTAAAAAACATCATCTTCATCAAACATAGCATCCCCAAGCTTGGGCCTTTTCATATCATAAGCATAATCACTCTCATCATTAATACTATGGATAGCACCAATAGTATAGCAATTATCATATTCTTCCAAGCAAGTGCCAAAAAGATTTTCAAGATCATAAGAAGTATCATTATCTTCCACAATTATATTTTCATGAGGCACAATAGTAATGGGAGCACCATTATTTGGGAGGGGTACCTTTTTACCTCTCTTCCTTTTTCTTTTCTTCTTCTTCACCACATCATGTGTGGGTTCAATCCTCTTTTTGGAGCTCCTTATTAATGAGATTGGTTGAATAGGAGGCTCATCCTTGTTACCTGATTCATCATAAGAAATAATAGGAGGATATTGGGAAGTCTCTTCCCTTTCATTAGTATTCTCTTCATCTTCTATTTGTTTTCTTTTCTTTATGTAGTTGGCAATATAAGGATTTTCAATAAAATTCACCGCACAATACATATAAATTTCCTCTAGATCAAAATGAAGAACTCTATCAAGGGCAAATTTTGGAATATCCTTAGTTATACGTTTCATTTCTTCATAACCCAAGAGCAAACTAAATTCATTATGATGTGCAAGGGAAATCAAGTCATCACAATTTTTGGACATGATACGATCATGAAACAATTTGCATTGGGTATTGAAATGATCATGCTCACTGCAAAGTTGATGATGTCTACTACACAACCTTCTTCTTGTAGACGTTGTTGGGCCTCTAAGTGCAGAGGTTTGTAGGACAGTAGCAAATTTCCCTCAAGTGGATGACCTAAGGTTTATCAATCCGTAGGAGGCGTAGGATGAATATGGTCTCTCTCAAGCAACGCTGCAACCAAATAACAAAGAGTCTCTTGTGTCCCCAACACACCCAATACAATGGTAAATTGTATAGGTGCACTAGTTCGGCGAAGAGATGGTGATACAAGTGGTATATGGATAGTAGATAAAGGTTTCTGTAATCTGAAAATATAAAAACAGCAAGGTAACAAGTGATAAAAGTGAGCGTAAACGGTATTGCAATGCTAGGAAACAAGGCCTAGGGTTCATACTTTCGCTAGTGCAAGTTCCCTCAACAATACTAACATAATTGGATCATAAAACTATCCCTCAACATGCAACAAAGAGTCACTCCAAAGTCACTAATAGCGGAGAACGAATGAAGAGATTATGGTAGGGTACGAAACCACCTCAAAGTTATTCTTTCCAATCAATCCGTTGGGCTATTCCTATAAGTGTCACAAACAGCCCTAGAGTTCGTACTAGAATAACACCTTAAGACACAAATAAAAAAAAACCCTAATGTCACCTAGATACTTCAATGTCACCTCAAGTATCCGTGGGTATGATTATACGATATGCATCACACAATCTCAGATTCATCTATTCAACCAACACAAAGGACCTCAAAAAGTGCCCCAAAGTTCTACCGGAGAATCACGACGAAAACGTGTGCGAACCCCTATGCATAGGTTCATGGGCAGAACCCGCAAGCTGGTCACCAAAACATACACCAAGTGAATCATGTGATATCCCATTGTCACCACAGATATCCACGGCAAGACATACATCAAGTGTTCTCAAATCTTTAAAGACTCAATTCGATAAGATTACTTCAAAGGGGAAACTCAATTCATTACAAGAGAGAAGAGGGGGGAAAAATATCATAGGATCCAAATATAATAGCAAAGCTCGAGATACATCAAGATCGTATCATCTCAAGAACACGAGAGAGAGAGAGAGAGATCAAACACATAGCTACTGGTACATACCCTCAGCCCCGAGGGAGAACTACTCCCTCCTCGTCATGGAGAGCACCGGGATGATGAAGATGGCCACCGGAGAAGGATTGCCCCCTCCGGCAGGGTGCCGGAACGGGTCTAGATTGGTTTTCGGTGGCTACGGAGGCTTCTGGCGGCGGAACTCCCAATCTATTGTGCGTTCTGGAAGTTTTTTGGGTATGACGATATATATGGGTGCAGGAAGTACGTCGGAGGAGCCACGGGGGCCCCATGAGGCAGGGGGCGCTCCCTAGGGGTGGGGGCGCCCCCACCCTCGTGAGCACCTCCTGTATCTCCTGACGTGGAGTCCAAGGCTATCTGGTGGCTTTTGTTCCAAAAATAACTTCTCCAGTTGATTTCGTTCCGTTTCGACTCCGTCTGATATTCCTTTTCTTCAAAACACTGAAATAGGCATAAAACAACAAATCTGTGCTGGGCCTCCGGTTAATAGTTAGTCCCTAAAGTAATATAAAAATGGATAATAAAGCCCAATATTGCCTAAAACAGTAGATAATATAGCATGGAGCAATCAAAAATTATAGATACGTTGGAGACGTATCAAGCATCCCCAAGCTCAATTCCTGCTCGTCCTCGAGTAGGTAAATGATAAAAAAGATAACTTTTGATGTGGAATGCTAGTTGGCATAATTTCAATGTAATTCTTCCTACTTGTGATATGAATATTCAGATCCGAAAGATTCAAGACAAAAGTTCATATTGACATAAAAATAATAATACTTCAAGCATACTAACTAAGCAATCATGTCTTCTCAAAATAACATGGCCAAAGAAAGTTATCCCTACAAAATCATATAGTTTGGCTATGCTCTATCTTCACCACACAAAGTATTTAAATCATGCACAACCCTGACGACAAGCCAAGCAATTGTTTCATACTTTTGATGTTCTCAAAATTTTTCAATCTTCACGCAATACATGAGTGTGAGCCATGAACATATCACTATAGGTGGAATAGAATGGTGGTTGTGGAGAAGACAAAAAGGGAGAAGATAGTCTCACATCGACTAGGCATATCAACGGGCTATGGAGATGCCCATCAATAGATATCAATGTGAGTGAGTAGGGATTGTCATGCAACAGATGCACTAGAGCTATAAATGTATGAAAGCTCAACAAAAGAAACTAGTGGGTGTGCATCCAACTCGCTTGCTCACGAAGACCTAGGGCATTTTGAGGAAGCCCATCATTGAAATATACAAGCCAAGTTCTATAATGAAAGATTCCCACTAGTATATGAAAGTGATAGAACAAGAGACTCTCTATTATAAAGATCATGGTGCTACTTTGAAGCACAAGTGTGGAAAAAGGATAGTAGCATTGTCCCTTTTATTTTTATTTTTTATTTTTATTTGGACTTTCTTTTTCTGGCCTTTCTCTTTTTTTGGGACAATGCTCTATTGAATGATGATCATCACACTTCTATTTATTTACAACTCAATGATTACAACTCGATACTAGAACAAAGTATGACTCTATATGGATGCCTCCGGCGGTGTACCGGGAAATGCAATGAATCAAGAGTGACAAGTATGAAAGAATTATGAATGGTGGCTTTGCCACAAATACAATGTCAACTACATGATCATGCAAAGCAATATGACAATGATGAAGCGTGTCATAATAAACGGAATGGTGGAAATTTGCATGGCAATATATCTCAGAATGGCTATGGAAATGCCACAATAGGTAGGTATGGTGGCTGTTTTGAGGAAGGTATATGGTGGGTTTATGGTACCGGTGAAAGTTGCGCGGTACTAGAGAGGCTAGCAATGGTGGAAGGGTGAGAGTGCGTATAATCCATGGACTCAACATTAGTCATAAAGAACTCACATACTTATTGCAAAAATCTATTAGTTATCGAAACAACGTACTACGCGCATGCTCCTAGGGGGATAGATTGGTAGGAAAAGACCATCGCTCGTCCCCGACCGCCACTCATAAGGAAGGCAATCAAAAAATAAATCATGCTCCGACTTCATCACATAACGGTTCACCATACGGGAATCACAAACTTCAACACAAGTATCTCTCAAATTCACAACTACTCAACTAGCATGACTCAAATATCACCATCTCCATATCTCAAAACAATTATCAAGTATCAAACTTTTCGAAGTATTCAACACACTCATAAGAGAATGTTATTATTAATCTTGTATACCTAGCATATTAGGATTTTAAGAAAATTACCATGCTATTTAAGACTCTCAAAATAATCTAAGTGAAGCATGAGAGTTCATCTATTTCCTCAAAATAAAACTACCACCATGCTCTAAAAGATATAAGTGAAGCACTAGAGCAAATGACAAACTACTCCGAAAGATATAAGTGAAGATCAATGAGTAGTCGAATAATTGTGCAACTATGTGAAGAATCTCTAACATTTAATAATTTCAGATCTTGGTATTCTATTCAAACAGCAAGCAAAGCTAAATAAAATGACATTCTAAGAATGGCAAACATCATGTGAAGAAGCAAAAACTTAGGATCAACTAATACTAACCGATAGTTGTTGAAGAAAAAGGGTGGGATGCCAACCGGGGCATCCCCAAGCTTAGATGCTTGAGACTTCTTGAAATATTATCTTGGGGTGCCTTGGGCATCCCCAAGCTTGAGTTTTTGTGTCTCCTTAATTCTTCTCATATCACGGTCTCCCAAAATCTCAAAAAGCTTCATCCACACAAAACTCAACAAGGACTCGTGAGATAAGTTAGTATAAACCATTGCCAAAACCTTATCATACTCTACTGTAGCAAATCACTAAAATTATTATTCAACATTGCATACTAAATGCCTCTGCATATTTAATAGTCCTATCCTCAAATAGAATCATTAAAGAAGCAAACATATGCAAACAATGCAAACATAACAGCAATCTGCCTAAACAGGATAGTCTGTAAAGAATGCTGCAACATCCATACTTCCCTAGCTCCAAAAATTATGAAAGAAAATTCCCACTGTAGTAAATTTATCAGAGATTAATATGAAAAAGGTTTTAACATTTTATCACATTCTGACTTTTCTAGGGAATTATTGCAACAGCGGTAAACTTTCTGTTTTCAAACAGCAACATGTATACTTGTAACATAGGCATAGTAAAGACTATTAATGCCACTTTTATTGAAATAAAAGATGCAAAACATTGTTCTAAATAACATCAGGCAAATTCTAACAAAATAAATTGACACTCCAAGCAAAACACATATCATGTGGCGAATAAAAATATAGCTCCAAGTAAAGTTACCGATGAATGAAGACGAAAGAGGGGATGCCTTCCGGGGCATCCCCAAGCTTAGGCTCTTGGCTATCCTTGAATATTACCTTGGGGTGCCTTGGGCATCCCCAAGCTTAGGCTCTTGCCACTCCTTATTCCATAGTCCATCGAATCCTTACCCAAAACTTGAAAACTTCACAACACAAAACTTAAAGAAAACTCGTAAGCTCCGTTAGCGAAAGAAAACAAAACACCACTTCAAGGTACTGTAATGAACTCATTATTTATTTATATTGGTGTTAACCCTACTGTATTAAAACTTCTCTATGGTTTATAAACTATTTTACTAGCCATAGATTCATCAAAATAAGCCAACAACACACGAAAAACAGAATCTGTCAAAAACAAAACAGTCTGTAGTAATCTGGATCAAACGTATACTTATGGAACTCATAAAATTCTCAAATAAATTGCTGGACCTGATAAATTTATCTATTAATCATATTCAAAAAGAATTAACTAAATATCACTCTCCAAATAAAAATGGCAGCAATTCTCCTGAGCGCTAAAGTTTCTGTTTTTTATAGCATGATCAACAAGACTTTCCTCAAGTCTTCCCAAAGGTTCTACTTGGCACAAACACTAATTAAAAGCATAAAACCACATCTAAATAGAGTCTAGATGAATTATTTATTACTTAACAGGAGCAAAAAGCAAAGAACAAGAATAAAATTGGGTTTCCTCCCAACAAGCGCTATCGTTTAACGCCCCTAGCTAGGCATGATGATTTCAATGATGCTCACATAAAAGATAAGAATTGTAACATAAAGAGAACATCATGAAGAATATGACTAGCACATTTAAGTCTAACATACTTACTATGCATAGGGATTTTGTGAGCAAACAACTTGTGGGAACAAGAATCAACTTGCATAGGAAGGTAAAACAAGCATAGCTTCAAAACTTTAAGCACATAGAGAGGAAACTTGATATTATTGCAACTCCTACAAGCATATATTCCTCACTCATAATAATTTTCAGTAGCAACATGAATGAATTCAACAATATAACCAGCACCTAAAGCATTCTTTTCATGATCTACAAGCATAGAAAATTCACTACTCTCCACATAAGCAAAATTCTTCTCATGAATAATAGTGGGAGCAAACTCAACAAAATAATTAACATGTGAGGCATAATCCAATTGAAAACTAAAATCATGATGACAAGTTTCATGGATATCATTATTCTTTATAGCATACAAGTCATCACAATAATCATCATATATAGTAACTTTGTTCTCATAATCAATTGGAACCTCTTCTGGAATATTGGAATCATTACTAAATAAAGTCATGACCTCTCCGAAACCACTTTCATCAACATAATCATCATAAATAGGAGGCATGCTATCATCATAATAAATTTGCATATCAAAACTTGGGGGACTAAAAATATCATCTTCATCAAACATAGCTTCCCCAAGCTTGTGGCTTTTCATATCATTAGCATCATGGATATTCAAGGAATTCATCCTAACAACATTGCAATCATGCTCATAATTCAAAAATTTAGTGCCAAACATTTTATAGATTTCTTCTTCTAGAACTTGAGCACAATTATCCTTTCCATCATACTCACGAAAGATATTAAAAAGATGAAGCGTATGAGGCAAACTTAATTCCATTTTTTTGTAATTTTCTTTTATAAACTAAACTAGTGATAAAATAAGAAACTAAAAGACTCGATTGCAAGATCTAAAGATATACCTTCAAGCGCTAACCTCCCCGGCAACGGCGCCAGAAAAGAGCTTGATGTATACTACACAACCTTCTTCTTGTAGACTTTGTTGGGCCTCCAAGTGCAGAGGTTTGTAGGACAGTAGCAAATTTCCCTCAAGTAGATGACCTAAGGTTTATCAATCCGTAGGAGGCGTAGGATGAAGATGGTCTCTCTCAAGCAACTCTGCAACCAAATAACAAAGAGTCTCTTGTGTCCCCAACACACCCAATACAATGGTAAATTGTATAGGTGCACTAGTTCGGCGAAGAGATGGTGATACAAGTGGTATATGGATAATAGATAAAAGGTTTTTGTAATCTGAAAATATAAAAACAGCAAGGTAACAAGTGATAAAAGTGAGCGTAAACGATATTGCAATGCTAGGAAACAAGGCCTAGGGTTCATACTTTCGCTAGTGCAAGTTCCCTCAACAATACTAACATAATTGGATCATAAAACTATCACTCAACATGCAACAAAGAGTCACTCCAAAGTCACTAATAGCGGAGAACGAACGAAGAGATTATGGCAGGGTACGAAACCACCTCAAAGTTATTCTTTCCAATCAATCCGTTGGGCTATTCCTATAAGTGTCACAAACATCCCTAGAGTTCGTACTAGAATAACACCTTAAGACACAAATCAACCAAAACCCTAATGTCACCTAGATACTTCAATGTCACCTCAAGTATCCATGGGTATGATTATACGATATGCATCACACAATCTCAGATTCATCTATTCAACCAACACAAAGGACCTCAAAGAGTGCCCCAAAGTTCTACCGGAGAATCACGACGAAAACGTGTGCCAACCCCTATGCATAGGTTCATGGGCGGAACTCGCAAGTTGGTCAACAAAACATACATCAAGTGAATCACGTGATATCCCATTGTCACCTAAGATATCCACGGCAAGACATACATCAAGTGTTCTCAAATCTTTAAAGACTCAATCCGATAAGATTACTTCAAAGGGGAAACTCAATTCATTACAAGAGAGAAGAGGGGGGAAGAAACATCATAGGATCCAAATATAATAGCAAAGCTCGAGATACATCAAGATCGTATCATCTCAAGAACACGAGAGAGAGAGATCAAACACATAGCTACTGGTACATACCCTCAGCCCCGAGGGAGAACTACTCCCTCCTCGTCATGGAGAGCACCGGGATGATGAAGATGGCCACCAGAGAAGGATTGCCCCCTCCGACAGGGTGCCAGAACGGGTCTAGATTGGTTTTCGGTGGCTACAGAGGCTTCTGGCGGCGGAACTCCCGATCTATTGTGCGTTCTGGAAGTTTTTGGGTACGACGATATATATGGTTGCAGGAAGTACGTTGGAGGAGCCACGGGAGCCCCACGAGGCAGGGGGGCGCACCCTAGGGAGGGGGGCGCCCCCACCCTCGTGAGCACCTCCCGTATCTCCTGACGTGGAGTCCAAGTCTATCTGGTGGCTTTTGTTCCAAAAATAACTTCTCCAGTTGATTCCATTCCGTTTCGACTCCGTCTGATATTCCTTTTCTTTGAAACACTGAAATAGGCATAAAACAACAAATCTGGGCTGGGCCTCCGGTTAATCAGTTAGTCCCTAAAGTAATATAAAAGTGGATAATAAAGCCCAATATTGCCTAAAACAGTAGATAATATAGCATGGAGCAATGAAAAATTATAGATACGTTGGAGACGTATCAGTTCACAAGTACGACTAAGAAAATATAAATTTTCAACACAATCATCTAGCCTTTCTTGCAACCATTTAGTTTCTAAATGCTTATGCCTCTTGCAATATCTATCTTCCCTATTTGATGTGTTCGTACAAACCCAATGTACTCCACAAAAATTGACATGTTTACAAGAGACATCATAACTAGTGCAATCATCATTAGTATCATGGATATTCAAAGAATTCATACTAACAACATTGCAATCATGCTCATCATTCAAAGATTTAGTGCCAAACATTTTATAGATTTCTTCTTCTAGCACTTGAGCACAATTTTCCTTTCCATCATACTTACGAAAGATATTAAAAAGGTGAAGCGTATGAGACAAACTCAATTCCATTTTTTATAGTTTTCTTTTATAAACTAAACTAGTGATAAAACAAGAAACTAAAAGACTTGATTGCAAGATTTAAAGATATATCTTTAAGCACTCACCTCCCCAGCAACGGCGCCAGAAAAGAGCTTGATGTCTACTACACAACCTTCTTCTTGTAGACGTTGTTGGGCCTCCAAGTGCAGAGGTTTGTAGGACAGTAGCAAATTTCCCTCAAGTGGATGACCTAAGGTTTATCAATCCATAGGAGGCGTAGGATGAAGATGGTCTCTCTCAAGCAACCTTGCAACCAAATAACAAAGAGTCTCTTGTGTCCCCAACACACCCAATACAATGGTAAATTGTATAGGTGCACTAGTTCGGCGAAGAGATGGTGATACAAGTGGTATATGGATAATAGATAATAGTATTTGTAATCTGAAAATATAAAAACAGAGATCGCGATACATTAAGATCATACCACCTCAAGAACACGAGAGAGAGAGAGAGAGATCAAACACATAGCTACTGGTACATACCCTCAACCCCGAGGGAGAACTACTCCCTCCTTGTCATGGAGAGCACCGAGATGATGAAGATGGCCACCAGAGAGGGATTCCCCCTCTGGCAGGGTGCCGGAACGGGTCTAGATTGGCTTTCGGTGGCTACGGAGGCTTCTAGCGGCGGAACTCCCGATCTATTGTGCTCTCGGATGTTTTTAGGGTATATGGAGATATATAGGCGGAAGAAGTACGTCAGGGGGGCCACGAGGGGCCCATGAGGGTGGAGGGCGCGCCCAGGGGGGGTGGGCGCGCCCCCCTACCTCGTGGCCTCCTCGAAGCTTCCCTTACGTGCACTTCAAGTCTTCTGGGCTTCTTTCCTTCCAAAAATGGGTTCCGTGAAGTTTCAGGTCAATTGGACTCCGTTTGGTTTTCCTTCTCTTCGAAACCCTAAAATAAGGTAAAAACAGAAACTGGCACTGGGCTCTGGGTTAATAGGTTAGTCCCAAAAAATGATATAAAAGTGTATAATAAAGCCCATAAACATCCAAAACAGTAGATAATATAGCATGGAGCAATCAAAAATTATAGATACGTTGGAGACGTATCAAGACGCTTCAGCCTCCTCCACTGATGAGCATTGGGGAAGGCGTCGACTGACAGATACAATCATAGAGCCTCGAGAGTCGCGCGCCACCAAGCCGCCCCACGTCTCCCCTATCTCGTGCCGGACGGCTGCATCGGAGTTTAGTTTCACGACTCCCGCAGCTGGTGCAGCCCACTAAATGGGAGCGGCCCGGATTGGTCTGCAAGGATTTGAATCATGCAACGTCAAAACCTCTTTACTTCCGGCCAAACTGCTTGAATGCATGGCCTGTTCCAACTCATTTTCAAGTCTCGGGAGGAACTGAACAGAGCCTGATATTGTACCCTTCCCATCCCCGTGCACCACATTGTTCCTGAGGTGCGAGGTTTGCCATAGGATCAACATGATGCGTTTTCAAGTTCGTTCAGATTGGGCCGACAATAGCATCTGAAGCCAAAGTTCACCCGTGTAGGAGAAGGCCTTTTCTTTTGGAATTTCCCATCGGCACCTCATGGCAGCTCTCAGCACCTTGCTTCTGGTACACTCTACCACCACATGGAATTCATTCTCTGAAGCCATGCCGCAGATGGAGCAGGTACTGTTAGTTGTAATGGTTCGTCGGAAAGCGTTGTGCTTTGTTGCAAGGGAGTTCGTGGCCACTCTCCATCCGAAGATTTTTAACCTTTTCTGGTACGTTGGCCTTCCAGATCACATCTCATATGCTCCTATCTCCCGGAATGGTGTTGGAGTTTGAGGCCAATTCATTATCCTTTCTCTTCATGGAACCAACAAGCTTGTAGGCACTTTTTAGAGTGAAGATTCCTGATTTTTTTTGTAGTGCCAAGCTACACAATCTTCCACATCGCCGGTCAAAATTTTAATTCTGCATATTTCATCAGCGTCGTATGGGTAAAAAAATTTGTTTGATCAACTCTGTATCCCATTCCTTTTTGTCCGCCTTTATCGATTGGTTAACCCATCTCAACCTTGACCTTCTCATGAACGTGGCCACCTTCAATCGTTCGTTCCTAGTAATCCAATGGTACATGGAAATTTGGATGTTTTAGCCGCTGCCAACACGGCAAATCAGTCACTTCTTGTGTAATTCAAGACCAAATTCAATTCCTCTACAAACCGGCGAGGCATCTGAGGAGAACACTGTATCCAGCAGCCTTCCCTTTGGATAATATTTGGATTTTAGAACTCTTGCACATAAGCTCTCCGGTGTTTGAATCAATCTCCAACATTGTCTAGTCAGAAGGGCTTGGTTGAAATAGTGCATATTGCGGAATTGAATACCTCCATTTCCCTTCGGCTTTGTCATATTCTCCGAAGACATCCAGTGGACCTTTCAACGTTCCTTTTTGTCTCCCCACCAAAGTCCCAAATGATTTCCTCATAGCTATCACATAAACCTTGGTTAAACTTGAAAAAACCCATGACATAGGTTGATCTAAAATTCTACGAGGACTAATAAACCCGGACGGATGTAGTACAGGTGTATTTGGAAGGGCTGGGTTCAAAGAGTCCCAAGAATTCCAATTCTTCAAAATACTTGCGAAAATCCTTCAAATTAAATAGGCCAATAATGTGATGAGGCAAATATTTTTCCTCTGTTTTTCTTTTAAACAAAGAACAATTTTCCATGTTCACTATATGCGTACCTACTACTCTATAGTCCAAAGGATTTATGCCGCTAGCTAGGTAGTAGAATCATGCGCCGTCATGTATGACACACACCCCCGCCAGTCCTCATTTACGGCGATTATAACGGTCCCTGCACATTGTCTTTCTTACAGCCGGTCCCTGCCCATTGATGCTGCCAAGAAAACCACCATTTGCTTCGAGAGATGGCAAATATCACATTTATGTTGGTCCCCTGCAGTTTTTCCTAACGTAGCAGCTATACTCACGTTTGTTTTGAAGATTCTAGCTAATCATTCTGACGCGTACGTACACGAGCCGAGACAACGGCAGGCCAGGACCGAGTAGAGCTGCCACAGCGTTCTAATGTAAGGGAAAAAAAAAGCAAAGATGGCAAGCTATAGCCGTCCGTGCGTGCGTACCCGCCGGGTAGGGGTTTCTGCCCAGCAATGCTACACGTACATGTTTTTACAGACGTTTACATGATTGATTTGACGTGGCAGTTTTTGATTGGATGTAAGGTGAGGATGCGGGCCCATCTCCATGAAAATCAGGAAGGATGTTTATTAAGTTTGGAAGGAGTCTGTAACAGCCTGTAAAGTCCCATACATGTAGCATTTTTGGTTTCTGTCGGAGCGCTGATTCGATCGGCGCACGGCGCGCGCGGCTGGAACCTGACCAGACCAGGCACCGACCATGCCACACGAGCCCAAATGTGATCTCCCCTGTCCCAAGCACGAAAACCAAAGGAAGGCCCTCTTTGATTCGCAGGATTTTTAAATCGTAGGAATAGGAAAAATATAGGGTTGAAGTGGCATGCACACATGAATCCTACAGGATTAGCATGAAGTGTTTGATGGCACAGGAAAAGCAAAGGAATTATAAAAAGAGGTTGGAGTGGATGTTAGATTTCCTATGAAATGTAGTACAAAAGATTCCATAGGAAAAATTCCTATGGGATCCAATCCTATGAATCAAAGGACCAACATAGGAAAAATTCTTAAGGATTTCAATCCTCCAGAAATCCTATAGAATTCCTTTGAATCAAAGGAGCCCGAAGACTAGAAACATCTTTTTTTTTTCAAAAAAAAGCAATAGAAACATCTGGTGTCGTTGTCTTTTTAGGGGAAACAAGTTTTTTATTTCATAATTATAGAGTTAAAACAAAGAGCCAATAACTCATGGATACACGGCAGACCTCTATAAGAAGCCAAACAACGTAACAAGACTCTGTATGGTTGTACCATGCGAACTGATTTGGTACCCTGTTATGATCCCGGATAAGGGCCACTTTGATTCGTAGGACTTTAAAAATGTAGGAATAGAAAAGGTATAGGGTGGAGTGGCATGCCCACTTGAATCCTATAAGTTAGCAATGAGTGTTTAATGCCACAAAAAAAAACAGAAGAATTGTAAGGTTGGAGTGAATGTTAGATTTTCTATGAAATGTAGTACAAAAGATTCCATAGGAAAAATTTTTATGGGATCCAATCCTATGAATCAAAGGACCAACATAGGAAAAAATCCTAAGGATTTCAACCCTCCAAAAGTCCTATAAAATTCCTTTGAATCAAAGAAGCCCTAAGCTTCTATGGAATAAACTCCTCCTCTTCCTGAACAACTTTGATCTCTGCTGCCAAATGACCTAGGCAGACCTAGAAAGGTTATCACTCGGTAAAATAGCTAGTCTTTGCCATGCCATGCACTGCATGAATGCATGAATCTCAAGTTGAAACACATCATTGCTATTGAAGAGCACACGGTAGGTAGCGAACACCGCCGCACCATCAAGACGTCTGAGAATCATACCGGCTGTAGCTGAACCATCACACACCAAACGTGTAGCTCTAGTGCCCAGATGCCGATAGACCATATTCTAATTTGTTGCAAGAGCTCTAGAGGCCGCTTACCATGCATGAATACAAATTTTCAGGGGGAGTCGGCACACCAGATGCTACTTCACCAGATGCCACTTTTTTCCGGGAACCAAGCAAGAAAGTCCTGGTGCTTTCTTGGGGAAGTTGAAGGAAATGTGCCCTAGAGGCAATAATAAAGTAATTATTTATATTTCCTTATATCATGATAAATGTTTATTATTCATGCTAGAATTGTATTAACCAGAAACTTAGTACATGTGTGAATATATAGACAAATAGAGTGTCCCTAGTATGCCTCTACTTGACTAGCTCGTTAATCAAAGATGGTTAAGTTTCCTAGCCATGGACATATGTTGTCATTTGATGAACGGGATCACATCATTAGAGAATGATGTGATGGACTAGACCCATCCGTTAGCTTAGTACTATGATCGTTTAGTTTATTGCTATTACTTTCTTCATGACTTATACATGTTCCTATGACTATGAGACTATGCAACTCCCGAATACCGGAGGAACACTTAGTGTGCTATCAAACGTCACAACATAACTGGGTGATTATAAAGATGCTCTACAGGTGTCTCCGATGGTGTTTGTTGAGTTGGCATAGATCGAGATTAGGATTTGTCACTCCGTGTATCGGAGAGGTATCTCTGGGCCCTCTCGGTAATGCACATCACAATAAGCTTTGCAAGCAATGTGACTAATGAGTTAGTCACGGGATGATGCATTACGAAACGAGTAAAGAGACTTGCCGGTAACGGGATTGAACTAGGTATGATGATACCGACGATCGAATCTCGGGCAAGTAACATACCGATAACAAAGGGAACAACGTATGTTGTCATGCGGTTTAACCGATAAAGATCTTCGTAGAATATGTAGGAACCAATATGACCATACAGGTTCCGCTATTGGTTATTGACAAGAGATATGTCTCGGTCATATCTACATAGTTCTCGAACCCGTAGGGTCTGCATGCTTAACGTTCGATTACGATATGTACTATGAGTTATGTGATTTGATGCACCGAAGGTTGTTCAGAGTCCCTGATGAGATCACATACATGACGAGGAGTCTCGAAATGGTCGAGACATAAAGATTGATATATTGGACCATGTTGTTCGGAGACCGAAAGTGTTTCAGATAAAACCGGAGTGCCGGAAGTGAAAGTGCGTTATATCGACTAGAGGGGGGGGTGAATAGGCGATTTTTATGAAAGTCTTCAAAACGTGGAAGTTATGAAGACAAACGATAGAAATAAACCTATTACCATGCAGCGGAAGGTAGACTACACTAGACAAGCCATAGTCAAGTATTCAATGAAGTGAAAGCACAATGACTTAATAGCAGCAATGTAGTAAGGATCAGGTAGGAAGATATTATGAAGCCATATAGAACATGCAGTCACTCAGTGAAGACAAAAGATAGTGCAAACATACAATGACTTCACAAGGAGCAACAGTAAGTAAAGGGAAGGGAAGATGAAACCAGTGACTCGTTGAAGACAATGATTTGTTGGACCAGTTCCAGTTGCTGTGACAACTGTACGTCTGGTTGGGGCGGCTAGGTATTTAAACCTTAGGACACACAGTCCCAGACACCCAGTCCTGAACACGCAGCTCAGGACACCCAGTCCTCACTGTATTCCCCTTGAGCTAAGGTCACACGGACCTCGCCCAATCACTCTGGTAAGTCTTCAAGGTAGACTCCAAACCTTCACAGACTTCGTTCACCGGCAATCCACAATGTCTCTTGGATGCTCAGAACGCGACGCCTAACCGGCTGGAGGATGCACAGTCCTCAAGTGTAATAAGTCTTCAGATCACACATACAAGAGGACTTAAGTGATGCCCAATTCTCTCTAGCTCTGGGTGGTTAGGGCTTTATCCTCGCAAGGAATTCTCTCTCAAAGGCTTCGAGGTGGGTTGCTCTCAAACGACAAAAGCCGTACTCTCAATCTGAGCAGCCAACCGTTTATGGTTGTGGGGGGTGGGCTATTTATAGCCACTTGGCAACCCGACCTGATTTGTCCGAAATGACCTTGGGTCACTAAGGAACTGACACGTTTTCCAACGGTCAGATTTCAAACTCACACGGCAACTTTACTTGGGCTACAAGCAAAGCTGACTTGTCCGACTCTGGACAAGATTCGCTCTCATAGTCTTCACTCGAAGACATAGGTTTTTGGTTAGGCATCACTTCAGTCAATCTGACTGGTTCTCTTGGACCCCACTTAACAGTACGGTGGTTCCTATGACTCAACACAAAAGAAAAAGAACTACGAAAGATCTAAGTCTTCGAGCTTCATAGGCTTCATGTGGTGTCTTCTCTTGTCATAGTCTTCAATGTGAATATCTTCATATACCACCTTTGACTTCAATGTCTTCATACATTTTTAGGGGTCATCTTTGGTAGGAAAACCGAATCAATGAGGGACTTCTACCTGTGTTATCCTGCAATTCTCACAAACACATTAGTCCCTCAACTAGGTTTGTCGTCAATACTCCAAAACCAACTAGGGGTGGCACTAGATGCACTTACAATCTCCCCTTTTTTGGTGATTGATGACAAACTAGTTGAAGTTTTCAACGGGGAATATAATCTGTGAAATTGTAAAGGATAAGGAATTGTCTTTATAAGTTGCAAGGGCTCCCCTGAAGATGTGCATATAGGTAATTTGCTTTTGGAATGCAAATGCACATGGCAGGTTGTACTTGTGGAGATCCACTTCAACTTATGATGACAATCCACTATGCATGTGAAAGTATATGAAGATAATGACATGCATAATGGAAAATGGACATCTGCAGAATGATCTAAGTGCGGAATTTATCGTCGCACATGCGGAATTTATCATCGCAAAATAAAGTGGCAGATAAGTAGCAGACGACCATCGAGTTTAAGTGTTACAACTCAAAGAACCAAATGTAGCAAAACAAGAGTTGTAAGCACGAAGCAAAATATAAAGCACCCGCCCATATGGACCCGCTTGAAGACTATCAACTTCATATGCTTCTCCCCTTTTGTCAGTAAGGTCCAAAAAGGTTTGAAGACATAGAGCATCTACTCGTTCCCATGCGGAGTAGGTGAAGTAGCAGGGTCGTTGGTGGTGTTTGGCGGTGCTGAAGAGCTTGGAGTAGAGTTGACGCGTGCTGAAGGAGGTGGTGGTGAAGTAGCATCATCTTCATCCTCGATAACTCTGGCAGTCATTGTTGCAGCAGATGAAGAGAACTCAGAGTCTTCAAGGGGTGGAGTTCCTAGCAGCACAGCTCTTCGAGGAGGTGTGGAGTCAAACTTGAATCGCTCAGTGAAGCCATCCTCTTGGAGATCATCTTTAGAACACATCATCGTTAGCCCTTTCCATGTACGGCGACAGGTTTCATGGGCAACGAAAGCATTCTTGGTGGCAAGATTATGAATGCGATTAACTTCCACCAAGAGGCTTTTCATCTGACGCTTCAGCCAGTCATGATGCCTATCCTGTTTCTGATGAAGAGCCACAAAAAGCTCTCGGTCGTTGAGAACACGAGTGCGCTTCTTGGGTCTTGGAGCAGTTGTACTATTAGTGGCTTCAGTAGACGCAGGGTGTGGTGCACGTGTAGTGCCAGCCAAAGGATACACCCGAGTGACTGCTTCAACTCCTTCAATGTTCTGTGAGAAACTCTGATGCTCTGCATTCTGAAGACTTAGAGGTTCCTTTGCAGGCTCAGGATAGATGGCTTCAGTAGAGATATCCACATCAGGCAGAAAAATCCTATGATTGCGAGCAGATGGCTGATATGAGATATCGGAGTGAAGGTTAATTAGCCGCATTACCCATGGGGCGTAGAACTTCAAGCCAAACAGATCAGAGCCCGATGCAGCAAGTTGGCGGATGAATAAGTCCTGTGCATTGAAGCATTTTCCATGAAGAATATAGAAGACCAAAGTCTTCATTGCACCCTCAAGCTTGGCATTTGGAGAGTGCCCTTTGATGGGCCAGAGAGTTCGCCTGATGATGTGATAGATGGTTCGTGGCAGATACTCAAGGTCTTCAACGAAGAACTCTATTGGATAAGCAGCATCTTGGGGCAATGGCTTCATCATGTTGAGCATCTGACTCATATCAGGTTCCGGCCTCTTAAAGATGCTCTCAATAGCTTCACTATGCAGCTGACAGCCATGCTCGTAGAGATCACCAGGAGTGGGCAAACCAGTGAGCTCAATGATGTCAAATGCATTGGCTTCGTGATGAACATTTCCGGTCATCCACTCCAGGACCCAAGTCTTTGGATCTTTGCTGTACCCGTGGATGTGAAGTGTAGCATAGAATTGGAGCAACAGCTCTTCATTCCAATGCTCTTGGTCAGTAATGAACGGCAGCAGTCCAACTTCCTTGAAGCAATCCAAAGCTTCTTCCAGACAGGGCAGACCAGCTATGGCTTCAATGTCAAGGCGCTTGTGTGGGAAGATGTGACCTTAGTTGTAAAGAATGCATGAGTAATAGCTTCCTGAGGATAGCTCCAGAACCGATCAGATGATATCCTTTCCCTTGAGTAGGGGTTCCTGGAGCTATCAAAGAATGTGTTGTCTGCCCTGAAGCCATTGATATTGAAGGAGCCAGGTGCTGATGCAGGACCTGGGAACCTTGGCAGTCTTGGGATTGGCTTCTGTACCTGAGGTCTGTGCTCAACATGATAGTCGAACTGGGGACCGGCAGCAGACTCAGGAACAGAAGTGACGGGATCAGTGGCTTCGCTGTCTTCTTCTTCCGTTGGGGAGGGCTCCACATTAGATTCATTGGTGGTTGTAGCAGCCGCAAGATTTTCATCCTCCACTTGACGAGCTGGAGGGTCGGTCACAGGCACGTTCTCCTTGAGAACTGCTTCTTGTTGGGACAGGGGAGTGGGAACTTGTGGGATTTCTTCCGCGGCTGATGCAGCCGAATTGTCTTCAGCAGAGACTTGAGGCCTTGGACCTTTGTGAAGCCTGCGCAACGCGGGCGACGCCTGTAGAGTTGGAGTGGGCTGGGCCTCATAGTCTTCTTCCTCTTGAGGGCGATCTGCCCATGAAGCATCCTGTGCAATTCGCGTCAGTGGACGACCAATGCTGATGAGTTCGCTGTTCTGAGGAAGGACTGCACCATCTTCTACATTGTCATGTTGACCAATGTCTTCAGCAGCAATGGGATCAGCTGCTGGAAAGTCTTCAGCTTCATGAGCCTCTGTGGAAGTAGGCTCATGGATAGTCAGTTGGCGTTCATGGCGTTCAGCTTCAGGATAGACCATAGAAATGGGTTCAACTATCAAGGGCTCTGTGGGAGCAACCCGATCTTTCTTGGTCTTCCTCTTCTTCTTGGAGGGGGCAGTTGGAGAGGCTTCAGAATGTTTCCTCTTCCTGGCTTCAGCCTCAGCAGTCCTTGTCTTCTTGAGCTCTGAAGCTGTTGACCGGCTTTTTGGCTTCGAGCCAGTCATTTTAGTTGGGAAGACAATAGGAACTGCTTCCTGCCTTGGTGCGTCAGGTTCAGCCGTAGCAGGCTTCTTCTTCTTCTTTGCGGCCATCCTGGGGTCGATGCCAGGACGCCCAAGGGCCTTGCGCTTCTCAGCTTCATTGTAGGCTTGCACACATCTGTCAGCCAGGGTCTTCATGCGCTCACACAAACCCTGAGCTTCTGCACGTTTCTTTACAAAGGCTTCCTTGAGCTCGTGCATCATACTCTTGAAGTTCTTCACTTCCTGCACGCTGAGCTTGGCCATATGCTTCTTGAACTGAGCATTTTCATAGTCAATCTTTTGCTTCAGTTCAACAATGCGCTGGGCAATAGCGAGTTCTGAAGCAATGGCGCCTTGGAAGGCGACACTGAGGCCAATTGGTAGCTGCAAATCTTCAAAGCTGATGTTTGGCGTGTCAAACCACTCGTTAATGAAGTTGTGGATGATGGTCACATCAAAGAGAGGCAGATCATTGAAGATTTCTGCTTCTTTTTTGCTCTTGATGAGTTGCTCAAGAGCGTCATCTGCTAGATCTTCATCACTTGACAGATCAATGTCGTCATTGCGCAGAATGGCAGCAGCAGTTAGCTCTTGTCCGATGTGAGGCAGAGGCATCTTGACTTTCTGGGGCTTGGAGATGCGAGATAAGTCTTCAGACTGCACACTGTCTTCAGGAGGTGCAGTTGCCAGTGGCTTCGCCCTTGAGATTTTTTGTGAGGGGGCAGGCTTTGAAGCTTTAGGCTTCTTCATCTTCTTTGTCTTCGGTGCTGCAGGAGCTTCTTCTGATTCAGCGTCAGCTGCAGGCTCATTCACTGCAGTCCCTTGAACTAAGATGCGGGTGATGAGGCCTTCAAGGTTGTAGAAAGGACCGATGACATTGGGTTCTGCATCTCGTGTGCCATCTGCCCTTGGTGCTGAGGGACCAGGGTTGAAGTCTAACCCCAAAGTCTTCTTGTTCTACTTTGCTGAGTTCTGGGCAAACTGGAAGTTGCGCTTGAACAGATTGTCGTCACGACACCATAGTAGTGACGATGGGTGTGCATCAGCTGGCTGTGGCCCACGGACCATGCAGGGATAGAAGCCTTGAGCAATGGCTTCATCTCTGGACCTGGGTAGAAGATTCTTGTATTGGATGTCTCCCCACGGTCTCTTGATGGCATTTTTCTCAGCATATTCTTGGGTTACAAATCGGTATTTGAACCATTGTTCTGCCCAATATCTTCGAATCCATTGGATTCGGGTCTTGCGCTGATTGTAATCCTCTTCAGGATCTGTCTTGTACAGTTCGGAGAGTTCATCTGGCAGATCTCTGGATGTTTCTCCACGACGCTTTCTGCCACCCTTCCTTGCTGCTTTCTCTGAAGCCATAAACTTTAACTTGAAAGGCTTCAACACGTTCAAAGGCTTCAAAGGTTTTCGCTTGCTGGACCAACAGGAACTGGCTTCGGGAGAATTAATGTGATGCTGTAAGAATTCTGCAAATGAATGCAGACTATGAGAACCAAAGGATTCTCCCACGGACATGTACCTGTGATAGCATTAAGGTGCGAGGGAAGGGGAAGAGGTCATATGCATTCTCAGAAGATTTTGAAGATAAATCAGTTTAGAAGACATTGACCTCATTTTGCGAAGACATTCACTCATAGATAAGGAGTTGGTTCCAGATTTGTACGAATCCACAGATCAGTACAAGTGAGGAATCTAACTACTTTGTGAAGCATAAGTGAATATACTAGGCATGTTATGAGATGCAGTATGAGAGAGATCTAACTTGTGTGAATAGAAACTGCTTGTGGTAGAAAGTGACAAATCCATAGGATCAACGGTGCTGTAAAAAGGAAGTTTTATTTACCACACTAAGAACTGCTAGACGAAGTGGAAGATGAGGCCGAGCAGTTCGATCTTTCGTGCCCTAACTTGGTGACAGAGGACATCTACGGCGACGGCAGAGAGGACGATGTCCGCGGTCGGCGTGAAGACAGCGTCGGAGAGGTTACGCCAGCGAAGCGCTTCGTCGCTGGCGTCGTCGAGGGCTAGCGATGGCGCTAGGGTTCGTGCGAGAGTGGAAGAAGAGATAATGACCGCTGTGAAGTGTGTATTTATAGGTACATGGGCGGCACTGCGCTATTACACAGGTGCCCCTGGCGATTCGCATCTGAGGAACACGTGGCCATTATGCGGAATTTTGGGGTTTGTTCCACGTCCCACGCACGCCTTGATTGTCGGGTGGTCGTTCCTACTTCATGTGGAGGAATGAGCATTGAAAACGGACTTAATGGTTGTCTCTGTATCTTCTGCTGACAAGGACGCAGAGAAGACATTCGACAGTTTCAATAGAATGCATATGATTTGGAGAGATAGAATTTGAGATAGAAAGCATAGAGAGGTTAGGGTCTGATCACATTCACTTAGTTCAAAAGATTGAACAATGAAGACATAGCTATAAGTGAATGCTGTAGAGGACAGAACACTAATATATATATATATATATATATATATATATATATATAATCAACATAGTGAAAATAATCATGAAGATATGTTGAGATCGAAGCCAAACCAAATGTGAAGACATTGCAAGGTAACGTCATGAGTGAAACACTTCAAAATAGAACATTTGGTGGTGGCGTTACCCACCGTATAGGAAGTATTAGACCCAGACACGGCGCACAATTATCGTGGCGCTCCGAAGTCAAATTCCACATTAATGTATTCACACTTAGAATGTATGTCTTCATTGATTGAAGATATACTTTACTTCGTGCGTTGCACATCAAAGTCATCAATATGCATAAGGGTTAGGATGTGTGCCTGATCACAGGATATTTGAGGATTCCAGAATATTTAGCTCACACCGTAACTTGCAAAATCTCTTCTCATCCAAGGGCTTGGTGAAGATATCTGCCAATTGCTCTTCAGTGTTGACGTGTATGATATCAATATCTTCCTTCACAACATGATCTCTGAGAAAGTGATGACGAATTTCAATGTGCTTTGTCTTCGAGTGCTGAACTGGGTTGCTGGCGATCTTGATGGCGCTTTCATTGTCGCAGTAAAGTGGCACTTGCTTCAGATGAATGCCATAGTCCTTGAGTGTTTGCTTCATCCACAGAAGCTGAGCGCAGCAAGATCCAGCAGCAATGTATTCAGATTCAGCAGTGGAGAGAGATACACAGTTCTGCTTCTTTGAAGACCAACATACAAGTGATCATCCCAGAAAGTGACATGTGCCTGATGTAGACTTGCGATCAACTTTGTCACCAGCATAATCAGTATCCGAGAATCCAACTAGATCAAACTCTGAGCCCTTTGGATACCATAATCCTAGAGTTGGGGTGTGAGCCAAATATCGAAGAATTCGCTTCACAGCTAAGTGATGCGACTCCTTTGGTGCCGCTTGAAATCGAGCACACATGCAAACACTAAGCATAATATCTGGCCTAGATGCACAGAGATAAAGTAAAGAACCAATCATGGAGCGGTATACCTTTTGATCGAACTCTTTACCATTGTCATCGGGACCCAGATGATGTTTGGCTGGCATTGGTGTTGTGAAGCCTTTGCAGTCTTGCATACCAAACTTCTTCAGGCAATCTTTGAGATACTTCTCTTGAGATATGAAGATGCCGTTGCGTTGTTGTCGTATTTGAAGACCAAGGAAGAACTTCAGCTCTCCTATCATGGACATCTGATATTGCTCTTGCATCATATATCCAAACTCTTCACTGTACTTCTGATTGGTGCAGCCGAAGATAATGTCATCCACATATATTTGGCACACAAACAGTTCACCATTATATGTCTTCGTGAAGAGAGTGGGGTCTAGGGAACCAGGTATGAAGCCTTTGCTCTTCAGGAAGTATTTGAGTGTGTCATACCAGGCCCGAGGGGCTTGTTTGAGGCCATACAGTGCCTTATTGAGCTTGTATACCATGTCAGGATATTTTGGATCTTCAAAGCCAGGCGGTTGTGATACATACACTTCTTCTTTAATCTTGCCATTGAGAAAAGCACTCTTCACATCCATTTGATATAGAAGTATGTTGTGATGATTTGCATAGGCCAGCAGTATGCGTATGGCTTCAAGTCTAGCCACAGGAGCAAATGTTTCATCGAAATCAATGCCTTCCACTTGAGTATATCCTTAAGCAACGAGACGAGCTTTGTTTCTGACAACTTGACCATGCTCATCTTACTTGTTGCGGTATATCCATTTGGTGCCTATTATATTGTGCTTCCGTGGATCAGTATGCTTAATTAGTTCCCATACATTATTCAGCTCGAACTGTTGAAGCTCTTCTTGCATAGCTTGAATCCATTCAGGTTCCATGAAGGCTTCTTCAACTTTCTTGGGTTCTGTTATTGAGACGAATGCGAAGTGCCCACAGAAATTTGCTAGCTGAGTTGCCCTTGAACGAGTGAGTGGACCGGGTGCATTGATGCTATCAATTATTCTTTCAATCTGCACTTCATTGGCAACGCAAGGATGTACAGGGCGAAGACTTTGCTCTTGCTGATCATTGTCGTTGTTAGAAGGAATGTCTTCAGGCTGAGCATTGTCTTCATGTTGATCAGGTGCTGAGATGATAAGTTCTTCCTCAGGATGAGCTTCAGAAGGTATAATTTCTCCAGTTCCCATTAGCTTGATTGATTCACTGGATGGAACTTCATCTAGCATATTTGGTAGTTGCTCTCTTTGTGAACCATTGGTCTCATCGAACCGCACATCCACTGTTTCAACCACTTTTTAATGAAAGAGATTGAAGACTCTGTAGGAGTGCGAATCCTTTCCATATCCAAGCATAAAACCCTCATGTGCTTTTGGTGCAAACTTTGAGGTGTGATGTGGGTCCTTGATCCAGCACCTTGCGCCAAATACTCTGAAGTAACTGACATTTGGCTTCTTGCCAGTAAGGAGCTCATAGGATGTCTTGTTCAGAAGCTTGTGAAGATAAACACGATTGATTGTATGGCATGCAGTATCAATGGCTTCAGGCCAGAATTTTCTTGGGGTCTTGTATTCATCTAGCATCGTTCTGGCCATCTCAATGAGTGTTCTGTTCTTGCGTTCGACGACGCCATTCTGCTGTGGCGTGTACGGGGCTGAGAATTCATGTGTGATGCCCAAGGTATCAAGATATGTATCAAGTCCAGTGTTCTTGAATTTAGTGCCATTATCACTTCTGATGTGCTTTATCTTGGCGCCATAATTGTTCATAGCTCGATTTGCGAAGCGTCTGAAGACATCCTGCACTTCAGTCTTGTAAAGGATTATGTACACCCAAGTGTATCTAGAGTAATCATCAACAGTAATGAAGCCATAGAGGCATGCAGTAGTGGTAAGAGTTGAGTAATGAGTGGGACCAATAAGATCCATGTGAAGCAGTTTGAAGGGCCGCGTAGTGGTCATGATTGTCTTCGAGGGATGTTTCGCCCTCGTCATTTTCTCTGCTTAACAGGCATCGCATAAGTGATCTTTCTTGAACTTGACGCCCTCGATGCCTATGACATGCTTCTTCTTCGCAAGGGTGTGGAGGTTCCTCATGCCAGCATGCCCAAGCCTCCGATGCCAGAGCCAGCATTCTGAAGCTTTTGCTAGAAGACATACGGCAAGCTGTGGTCCTGCTGAGAAATCTACTACGTACAGATCATCTTTTCGATACCCTTCAAACACTAGAGACTTGTCAGATTCCATTAGTACAAGGCAACGATATTTTCCAAATATTACGATCATGTTCAAATCGCAAAGCATTGAGACAGACATTAAGTTGAAGCCAAGGGATTCAACAAGCATGACTTTGTCCATGTGTTGATCCCTTGAGATTGCAACTCTACCTAGACCCAATACCTTACTTTTACCAGTGTCAGCAAATGTGATGTGGCTCTTGTCGGATGGACGTAAGGTTGAGTCCATAAGAAGTCTTCTTTTGCCAGTCATGTGATTTGTACACCCACTATCAATAATCCATTCTGAAGACGCTGGTGTCGTACCCTACAGTGCAGTTAGGGGGATAGGCTTCACCAAAAGCATTGTGAAGCAAAAACATTTGACGAACCAGTGGGTTATGAAAGTTTAGATCCAGATTAGGACTAATAGGGAGAGTAGCAAGCGATTCAGGAACGAAGTACATAGTAAGACCATTTGGGCATTTGATCTTGCGCCCTATAATATGTTTAAGGTCCCTAGCAATGGCGTCAGACGATTTTGGTTTTCTGCTGGAGACCTTTCTCTGCAAAAGAGAGTTAAGCTTTCCTAGCCACCCACATCTTCAAGGGTGGCTGAGAAGCAATAAGTCTAAGTGCAGCATCTGAGAATTTTGGCTTTGGAGCCCTAGCAAACAGTCTTGCAGGCGGACAATAGTACTCATAAGAATAAGCAGAATAGTTCTTGGTCTTATGAACATGGCGGTTTGATGAACCGCTCTCATATTCATATGTCTGAATATGGTTTCCCTGCAAAACATTTGCGTTAGTGCGACTCAGGTGAGTCCTCTGTTTGTATGAAGCCTTTGGACCGTATGAAGCCTTTGGTCTGAGGTTTGTCTTCTTCACGGGAGGTGTCATGATGACATTCACAGGAAGATTCTCCAGACACCTTTTCGGAACCCAGATCTTCTTCATAGGCGGTCCATTCCTGCAGTTAGTACCAATGTACCTGGCAAACACTTCACCATTCTGATTCTTAAAAAGTATATAGTTTGAATCAAAGGATTCATCAATGATAATGGGGTTAGCACAGGTGAAGCCAGATAGATTGGATGGGTCTGCTGAAGGTTCCTTTGCAGCAACCCACATGGTTTTGGGGTACTGCTCAGGTTTCCAGTAAGAGCCATCAGCATTCATTTTCCTTACGAACCCAACACCCTCTTTCCTTGGGTTTCGGTTTAGAATCTGCTTTTTGAGGACATCACATAGTGTCTGATGCCCTTTAAGACTTTTGTACATCCCTGTTTCAAGCAATGTCTTCAACCTAGCATTCTCATCAGCAATAGCAATGGTATCCTCAGCAGAGGGGTTAGTTACCACATCAACAGTTGAAGATATTGCAAAAGAAGTAGCATTATCACGCTCAATGCATTTAAGACATGGTGGTTCAAATCCTTCCTGAGCGGGACTGATCTGTTTGGAGTGAAGTGACTCGTTTTTCTTTTGAAGATCTTCATGAACCGCTCTCAATTTCTCAAGATCTTACTTCCTTTGAAGATAATCATAGGAAAGATTTTCATGAGTTGTTGAGAGAGTTTCATGACGACTTTCAAGTTCCTGATACTTAACGTGAAGATTTTTTATGTCTTCAATTAAGGATTCAGATCGAGTCATTTCAGCACCTAACAGATCATCGCTTCTGTCTAACAGTTTTTGAATATGTTCCATAGCTTTCTGCTGTTCAGTTGCAATTTTAGCAAGTGTTTTGTAGCTGGGTTTTGAATCACAATCAGAGTCATCGTCACTAGATGTTTGATAGTGAGTAGTGCGTGTGTTTACCTTGGCACCGTGAGCCATGAAGCAGTAGGTAGAAGCGGAGTAGTCCTTATCATTTGCATCGGTGTCGGTGACGAGGTCATTGTCTTCAGTATTGAAGATGGACTTGGCAACGTATGCTGTAGCCAGACTTGCGACGCCTGAATCGGACTCCTCCTCAGACTCCACCTCCGCCTCCTCAGAAGCGGACTCCTCCTCTGAGTCCATTTCCTTGCCAACAAACGCACGTGCCTTGCCAGATGAGCTCTTCTTGTGTGATGAAGACTTTGAGGAAGACTTGGACGAAGAATTTGAGTATTTCTTCTTCTTCTTGTCGTCAGAGTCATATTCCTTGCTCTTCTTCTTCTTTTTGTTCTCATTGTCCCACTGTGGACACTCAGAGATGAAGTCGCCAGGTTTCTTGCACTTGTGACATGTTTTCTTCTTGTAGTCGTGAGCAGAAACTTCATCATTCCTTGAGCTTGATCGGGAAGACTTTCTGAAGCCTTTCTTCTTGGTGAATTTTTGGAACTTCTTCACAAGCATAGCAAGTTCTCTTCCAATGTCTTCAGGATCATCAGAACTACTGTCAGATTCTTCTTCAGATGAGGAGACAGCTTTTACCTTAAAGGCACGAGTTCGCCCATAGTTTGGACCGTAGATATCTCTTTTCTCAGAAAGCTGAAACTCATGTGTGTTGAGCCTCTCAAGTATGTCAGATGGATCGAGTGTCTTGAAATCAGGACGTTCTTGAATCATCAGGGCTAGGATGTCAAACGAACTATCAAGTGATCTCAGTAGTGTTTTGACGACTTCATGTTTGGTGATCTCAGTAGCGCCGAGGGCTTGAAGCTCATTTGTGATGTCAGTGAGTCGGTCAAAAGTGTGCTGGACATTCTCATTGTCATTTCGCTTGAAGCGGTTGAAGAGGTTGCGAAGGACACTGATTCTCTGATCTCTCTGGGTTGAGATGCCTTCATTGACCTTGGAGAGCCAGTCCCAGACCAGCTTAGATGTCTTCAAAGCACTCACACGGCCATACCGTCCTTTGGTCAGGTGACCACAGATGATATTCTTGGCAGTAGAGTCCAGTTAAACAAATTTCTTGACATCAGCAGCAGCGACACCTTCTCCAGCCTTGGGAACGCCGTTTTCGACGACATACCATAGGTCGACATCAATGGCTTCAAGATGCATGCGCATCTTATTCTTCTAGTAGGGATATTCAGTTCCATCGAAGACGGGGCACGCAACGGAGACTTTAATTATCCCTGCAGTCGACATAGCCAAAACTCCAGGTGGTTAAACCGAATCACACAGAACAAGGGAGCACCTAGCTCTGATACCAATTGAAAGTGCGTTATATCAACTAGAGGAGGGGTGAATAGGCGATTTTTATGAAAGTCTTCAAAACGTGGAAGTTATGAAGACAAACGATAGAAATAAACCTATTACCATGCAGCGGAAGGTAGACTACACTAGACAAGCCATAGTCAAGTATTCAATGAAGTGAAAGCACAATGACTTAATAGCAGCAATGTAGTAAGGATCAGGTAGGAAGATATTATGAAGCCATACAGAACATGCAGTCACTCAGTGAAGACAAAAGATAGTGCAAACATACAATGACTTCACAAGGAGCAACAGTAAGTAAAGGGAAGGGAAGATGAAACTAGTGACTCATTGAAGACAATGATTTGTTGGACCAGTTCCAGTTGCTATGACAACTGTACGTCTGGTTGGGGCGGCTAGGTATTTAAACCTTAGGACACACAGTCCCGGACACCCAGTCCTGAACACGCAGCTCAGGACGCCCAGTCCTCACCGTATTCCCCTTGAGCTAAGGTCACACAGACCTCGCCCAATCACTCTGGTAAGACTTCAAGGTAGACTCCCAAACCTTCACAGAATTCGTTCACCGGCAATCCACAATGTCTCTTGGATGCTCAGAACGCGACGCCTAACCGGCTGGAGGATGCACAGTCCTCAAGTGTAATAAGTCTTCAGATCACACAGACAAGAGGATTTAAGTGATGCCCAATTCTCTCTGGCTCTGGGTGGTTAGGGCTTTATCCTCGCAAGGAATTCTCTCTCAAAGGCTTCGAGGTGGGTTGCTCTCAAACGACAAAAGCCGTACTCTCAATCTGAGCAGCCAACCTTTATGGTTGTGGGGGGTGGGCTATTTATAGCCACTTGGCAACCCGACCTGATTTATCCGAAATGACCCTGGGTCACTAAGGAACTGACACGTGTTCCAACGGTTAGATTTCAAACTCACATGACAACTTTACTTGGGCTACAAGAAAAGCTGACTTGTCCGACTCTGGACAAGATTCGCTCTCATAGTCTTCACTCGAAGACATAGGTTTTTGGTTAGGCATCACTTCAGTCAGTCTGACTGGTTCTCTTGGACCCCACTTAATAGTACGGTGGTTCCTATGACTCAACACAAAAGAAAAAGAACTACGAAAGATCTAAGTCTTCGAGCTCCATAGGCTTCATGTGATGTCTTCTCTTGTCATAGTCTTCAATGTGAATATCTTCATATACCACCTTTGACTTCAATGTCTTCATACATTTTAAGGGGTCATATCTGGTAGGAAAACCGAATCAATGAGGGACTTCTACCTGTGTTATCCTGCAATTCTCACAAACACATTAGTCCCTCAACTAGGTTTGTCGTCAATACTCCAAAACCAACTAGGGGTGGCACTAGATGCACTTACAAGAAGGGGTTACCGAAACCCCCGGGAGAACTAATGGGCCTCTATGGGCCTTAGTGGGAAGAGAGGAAGGGCCAGGAAGGGCTGCCCCCCTTGGTTCCGAATTGGACTAGGGGAAGGGGGCGGCGCCCCCTTTCCTCCCCCCCTCTTCCTTCCTTTCCCCTCTCTCCCTCTTATTGGATTCCTACTAGGACTTGGAGTCGTAGTAGGATTCCCCTCTTGGGGCGAGCCCTAGGGGCCGGCCGGCCCTCCCCTCCTCTCTCCTTTATATACGGGGGAGGGGGCACCCCATAGACACATAAGTTGATCTTTAGCCGTGTGCGGTGCCCCCTTCCATAGTTTTCCACCTCAGTCATATTGTCGTAGTGCTTAGGCGAAGCCCTGCGTCAGTGACTTCATCATCACCGTCAACACGCCGTCGTGCTGAAGCTAATCACCCTCGGCCTCAGCTGGATCAAGAGTACGAGGGACGTCACCAAGCTGAACGTGTGCAGATCACGGAGGTGCCGTGTGTTCGGTACTTGATCGGTTGGATCGCGAAGACGTTCGACTACATCAACCGCGTTACTTAACGCTTTCGCTTTTGGTCTATGAGGGTACGTAGACACACTCTCCCCTCTCGTTGCTATGCATCTCCTAGATAGATCTTGCGTGATCGTAGGAATTTTTTTGAAATACTGCGTTCCCCAACAGAAGTGCGGATCTACACTATTTCCTTGACATCCACCGACCAAAAGTGTTCTTCCAATCTCTCAATATTGCAAGTGCCCTAACCATCTATGAAATCTGCCACACTGTTCAAACGGCGGTTCCTCTTTGGTGTAATGGGCTTGAAATCATGGCTACGCGGGATCCAAGGATCACATCAAGTTTTGATCAAAGTTCCATTACCAACTCTTCATATGATGCCTTTTTTACTAACTCCAGGCCATGCACAATACCTTTCCATACCGTCGAAGAATTCCCAGTGAATAGAACATCCAAAATATTTTCATTTGGATAATACTTAGCTTTCAGTAGACAAGCACATAAACTGTCAGGAGTATCAAATGATCTCCAAGCCTGTTTGCAAGCAAGGCTTGGTTAAAAGTGTGCATATCCATGAAGCCCATACCACTTTTGGATTTCCTTAGTCTCATTTTGTCTCAACTGAGTTGTGCCATCTTTCTTTTTTTTCCTTTGTCAACTCCCCACTAGTACTGTAGCATCAAATGTGTTAGAGTCATTGTCACTTCTCCTTTGATCATTTCTAGGATGGACTGTAGGTAGTTCATGTCTACAAGCATGGACCAGTAAAATGCGATGGGGTATGTTTAGGCCCTCCCACCCCCACGGCCGTTCACTTAGAACTTCTTCATAAGTAGTCTCGGTTAATGGGAACATCAATAATTTTTTCGCCAACGGCAGGGGCCTGAGGCAGGGTGATCCAGCTTCGCCCCTCCTCTTTAACTTTGTGGCTGACTCCCTCTCCCATATCCCGACTCAGGCCGCGGCAGCTAGGCATATGACCCCGGTTAGTTCCCACCTTGCCCCTAATGGCATCTCCCACCTCCAATATGTAGACGATACCATCATAATGGTTGAACTGAATGATGAAAGTATAGCTCACTTGAAGTTTCTTCTCCTCTGCTTTGAAGCTCTATCTGGGCTCAAGAATAACTTTGCCAAGAGTGAAGTGATTGTTACTGGGTTCTCGGATGTTGAGGCCCAAAGAGTTGCTCATTTATTAAACTGCTCCCTAGGATCTTTCCCTTTCAAGTACCCGGGCCTTCCAATCCCCCCCCCCCACAAATTGCTGGCTAAAGATTCCGCCCCAGTTGTTTCAAAGGTGGGCAACCGGGTCCTGTCGTGGAGAGGCCATTACAATACTCAAGCGGGCAAGGTTGCCTTAATCAACGTCTGCCTTTCTTCCCTCCCCATGTTCCTGATGGGTTTCTACCTCCTTTCGGGAGGGACACACGCTGGGTTTGATAAACATAGGGGCGCCTTCTATTGGAATTCGGCGGACAACAAGTGTAAATATAGGATGGTGAAATGGAAACTTATTTGCAGACCTAAAAACCTTGTCGGGTCGGGTATTATTAACACTGACGTCATGAACAAATGCCTCATCATTAAGTGGTGGTGGAAAATTATGTCTTCTGTGGAGACTCCGCTGTGGCTTAGCATTCTCAAAGCTAAATATTTCCCTACGCCGAGCCCCATGTTCGCCCCGGCCTCTGGCGGCTCCCAATTCTGGCTTCAGCTCGTCAAAGTTCGCCTGATATTTCAGTCTTTGGTGAAGTTTATTGTCAGGAATGGAAAGTCTACTCGCTTTTGGTTAGATTGGTGGTATGGGGAAGCCACCCTTACGGTGACGTTTTCAGTTTTGTTTTCTTACTGCTCTAACCCGGAGATCTCTATTTTGAGCTCTCGGTGAATAATTGGGATATGGACCTCCGTAGAACGCTATCTCTTGAAGAGTTGGAAGACTGGAATCATCTTACTGCTTGCTTCCCTTTGCTCTCAGAGGAAGAGGACTCGGTGGTCTGACCCCATTCTGCCTCTGGTCGCTTTTCGGTTAAGTCTTTGTATGCTAAACTTATTTCGGGCTTTCCCACTTCCAAGTACAAGTGCATTTGGAGCGCCCACGTCCCTCCTAAGATCAAAATTTTTCGGTGGCAAGCTTTTCGTGGGAAGCTTCCCGCGGCAGACCAAATCCGGAAAAGAAATGGCCTGGGCTCGGACAGATGCGCCTTGTGCGGAGACCCTGCGAACACTGATCACATCTTCTTCCGGTGTTCCTTGGCTAAATTTGTGTGGTGCTGTACTTGCTCTTGGCTACATGTGGCATGGAACCCCTCTTCTTTCATGGAGCTTAGGGGATTGGTCAATGGCTTGTCTGGGCATTCTAAAAGGGTCTTCTGGGTTGGGTTTGCGGCGATTTGTTGGTCGCTGTGGACCACTAGAAACAAGTTTACCATTGAGCATGTCTTCCCGGCTAATCCTTTCGATTGCTTATTTAAAACTGGTATGATCCTGCAACAGTGGAGATCATTGACTAGGGATGTTGATCACGAGGCCTTCGATACTATGGTGTCCAAGATTTGGGCTACGACTTCCTCCTTGGAGCGCAGACATCGCGAAGCTTCTTAACCATGGCGTCTACTTTGTTATCTTAGTTCTGGCCTGCGTGCCTTGATTGGCTGGTTAGCCATGTATCCGAACTCCTTTTTTTGTCTGCCTTGTTACTGTGTTGCTCGGGTGTTGGTTGTGCTACTCTGCCTGGTGACTTTATTTATAAAGTCGGGCGTATGCCTTTTATCTAAAAACTATCATTAACTGAGATGTTGGAGTGCCAACATGTCACTTGTAGAACATTTCGCCATGTTAGATTTGGCTGTAAGAGGGCATTTCCACACATTGCATTAAGCAACAGGCACGCTTGCGAAGAAAAAGGTTGTGATGTGTTTTCCGTATCCATGGATATTGAATATATAATTTACAAACAAAAATCAATAGTGATAGCATGAACCTTATGGACTTCACATCTCATCATTTGTTGCCATTGCTCCCACAACCACCACCACCGGATGTGCAGGAGATGAAGGCAAACATAATACTTTTGATTCCATGTCTCATCACGTGTTGCACACATCATCGTGGTGGTACAGGAAATAAACCACAGAGCCACACCTGTATAGAAGACCTAGCAGCTACCCTAGATCGATCCCTCATAGTTGGCCTATCATGTAGCTTTAGTGATGGCATCCTTATTGGATGAGGACGCATACACACAATGTTACGAAGGCTTGTGCCAGCATAGACGAGCGGAGTCATATTATCCGCTTGCTCGCAGAGGCACACGAGAAACACATGGCTTGATTATCTTCATGTTGTCTACGTCCCTCTGATGCATTATTCTGTTTATGATAGTAGATAAGTGACAATGTGATGCTCATCATCGATGCCGTAACACTGGTGGCCATGAACACCATGTCTCATGCGAGGTGGTTGCACCATAACGACGGTTGGATGCAAATCTGAGTAAACTGCACACACTGACCAATTCACCAATAAGTTTTAGCGGACCGACAAGGATTAGGACGGGAGATGTATTTCAACCCTTCTCCCTGTCCTCTAGGCTCCATCATGTCTTAGAATTACAGCTGATGAATGTCGGATTTTTTTTAAAAAAAATATTGCACATGGGCCTTGAAGTTAATACATCACCGTTCTATCATCATATTAAATTGTACTCCCCCTACTAAAACTACTAACTTTATACTAAATATGCGACACTTATGACTTTGTACTAAATCTACGACACTTAGTTTGGGACGGAGAAAGTATGAAAGTCCGATAATGGAAAAAAGATGGGCCATATATTTCAACACATGTAGCATATAACTGTTTTTCACATTTTGTTTCATGTATCTGCAACTAGACATTTTTTAAATATTTAATAAGAAAATTAATAGTTGAAATAATCTATTTTTTGCAGGAAAAACTTCAGATCTATTCATCAAACATCATAATAGTACAAGGAACACCAGAAGTAAAAGAAAACACGTCCAGGTGCGTAGACCATCAACGACCACTACAATTCAAATAATCTACTTAAAGTCTTTTTTTTGTGAGAAATCTACTTTAAAGTCTAACCACAGTATACAAAGTACATTTGTACACCTAACTAGGAAGATTCTTGCAACATACCAGCGTACTTGCACAACAACTGGCTGCGGTACGTAGCTGGTCTCATACTCCCATTGACATTTGAGCGTGACTTGCCTCACTGGTCGGCGTGCCATTAATCACAACACGGCAAATAGCATCATCATTGATCCGTGTATGGGTGGGCCTGGCTAGGCAACACCAACACAACGAAGCGGCATTTCCTCCCGATGCGCTATTGCGTACCGCAAAGAATCAACAGTGCCAGCACACATTTTTTCGGGAGGAAGACGACGAGGAGAGAACAATCACTGGTCAAGACTTATCCATCAGAGCTATCAAAGCCGGACCAAACACACAACGTACGTGTGCCATCGGTTGCACCCGCAGGCGCACAGATGGATTTTCGTCCGAAATAGGGACTCCTCCCCGTCCAGAACGTGCGTGTGTTCTATAGAAATTTGTGTCAAACATTCAAGTTTTGGCCATTTTGTTCTCCTTATGTTTGTTAGCTTAAAAGAGAGTATGTTACGTGCTAGTGAAGTTTGTGAAACACGTGTGCCGGTACTTGGAACGATGTTCGACATGGAAGGATGCACGTCCATGTCAAATATTGTGACCACTTTAATTGTCAAGGTTTGATTCTACGCTTAAATAATTAAGGGATCGCCTACTTCACAGCTGCCTGAAGTTTTTCTTATGAGGTGTGGGATCAACATCCAATGATTGTGTTTTAACCATATTAAATCGATGGTTTCTTTGCCGGCTCGGTATCTCGGAAATGCTCATAGAGGTATGATGTCTACGCCCGTTCATAGGATTGAGTGTTCGTGCGTATTTTGAACGTACATGCATTTACCGTGTTTGGAGACACAAAACTGCAAGGTGAAAAAATCGAAGGAGGAGCAGGTTGCCCTGTGAGAATTGTAGTCGCTCGGTAGCTCTCGCCATTGGAAGAAGACATGCATACATTTTCTTGAACCAAGTAAATTTTGCTATCCTAGAACTACATGCAAAACTAAGATTTTTTTTTCAAGGTAACGTCCCTCGCTCCTTGCAAAATTGGAAATTCTCTTTCTTTCTTTTGCCATGCTATGCACCCAAATACCAATTTTACGCGCCACTGTATTATTAGATCATCTTTGGAGTGTAGGAATTAGAAAATATAGAATATAAAAACTCAGAATTGAGATGTCTCGATTCCTCGTTGATTTCAAAACACAATAATGTTGCAGCGCATGCCCTTGGATGTTGCAATGGTGGTAAATGCAAATAATTATGGAGGGTTGAAGAGACATACTAGAAATAGATGTATTGAACTTCTCAAAGAAAAAATAAAGGATGAGCTCATGTCAAAATTCTAATGGACTAGAGGGCATAGGTATATGCATTCCAAAGGAATTTTGCATATCATTCATATGATCCATATACCTTTACGAAACACTTGATCGCTAATATTTATTGCTAATGAGATTTCGTATAGAACACAATGTCAGAGAAACCAATCATACATGGAACATGAGGAAACAAGAGAAAAAGTGAGGCGAGCCTTCCTTTATGCCATAAAAGAGAGGAGGGCTTGGGGTCAGGGTTTAGAAATTGTGCCTAATACAAAAGTAAGGAGAGTTGATGCACCACAAAAGGTATTGATGCCAAGATATTGTGATCTCTCTGTCCTGTCCTTGGCAGGCGGATCGATCTTTCGTATATGATCAGCTCGAGCACCCATGCACTTGTTGATCCAAACGCCCCTTATAGACAAAATTTGAAAGATTAAAAAAATCTCTAACCTTCCATGAAAACCCTACAATCTAAGGATGTCCTCCATCTTTTGTTAAAAAGAAACGAAACCCTCCATCTTTCGACAAAACAGAAACGAGGCCCTCCATTAATATTATATTTCGAAACGCCACTAGTTTTCCCTTTATACATTTTCTATGATTTTTTTTCAGGTTCTTGCATCCACCAGGAGTGCACTTGTTTCGGAGTGGATTTGCTGAGACACGGTGAAACATTATGATACGCTTTGAAACAAGAAGAAACCCTAATGCAATACACTGAACTAAACAAACTACGCCAAAATCCAAAAATGTGGCATGAATAAAGCAACACGGACGGTGGGTCAATGTCCCCTACATGGTAAAATATCATTTCTCCTTTTCTAATTGTACGTTTCTGTTTCTGAATTCTAAACGGGCCTGAAATTATGCTCTCACCTTACTGATATACATACTCGTGTATATATCCAAGGTTGGCATGCGGTAAGCTATGTTCTTCCACCGTAAAATGTTGGCACCCGTCAGCTCATCACGCAGGGCACCCTATAATAACCCCTGCCAACTACCACAACACCAGTGCACACAACACAACTCGCTAGCCAAGCCTGGGAAGCTAGAAGTAGAAGCGCAAGCTACCTTAGAGCTCGTGCGGTGGCCTAGCTGCCAGCCATGGAGAACCCGTACACGACCTTCCTCAAGAACTACCGTCAGCACCGCTACTACTTCTCACCCACGCCGGTGCCGGCGCCAGTGGCGTCGACGACGGCGCCTCCTCCGGTCTCCGCCTACTCCTCCAGCCCCTTCTTCTCCCCGCCGCCGCCTCCTCCTCCTACTACGCCGTCGTCTCCTCCGCTCCGGGAAGCCCTGCCCCTTCTCTCTCTCGCCCCCGCCTCCCGCGGGTCTCGGGAGCGGCGGCGCGGCCCCGGCCCGGACGACTCCGACGACGGCGACGACGACGTCGACGAGGAGGAGGGGAAACAAGCGCCGGGCCCAGCCGCGAGCAGTAGCCTGCACCACAATCAGCAGCTCGCGGGACGGCAACTCTTTGCGGACCTGAACTCCAAGGCGACCGACGACCCGATGGACTCGGCGGCGGGCGGCGCGGCGGGGGACGTGACGGTGGCGCTGCATATAGGCCTGCCGAGCGCCGGCACCGCCGCCGACCTCATCTCCGGGATCTCGGCCGCAGCTAGGGCGGCGAGGGATGACGAGGAGGAAGAGGACGACCGCCTTAATAAGGAGCTGAGCGGCGGCTGCGCTGAGGAGGACGGGGATGACGACGGCGAGAACGAGGCGGCCGTGGCGCCGGTGCTAGGGTTCGCTTCGACGCCGATCGGGCGGCTGAACAAGGGGCAGTACTGGATCCCGACGCCGACGCAGATCCTCATCGGCCCGACGCAGTTCTCCTGCCCTGTCTGCTTCAAGACCTTCAATCGATACAACAACATGCAGGTGAGCCCCTGGACACACACACCTTCAAGAATTAAGCGTTAATTTTCCGTTCTTAGCAACATTTTGATCTCGATCGACTACTAAAACGGGTTAATTCTCTAGATTTTAACCATGATATATACACGAACTGGACCGGCGGCGGTTAATTATATATCAAATTAAACCCCTTATATTTTGTTCATAACAACATACTAGTGATTTTTTTTGCGTGAAATTCGAGTGATTTATTTGATAGAACAAAACATACTAGTTGTGTTGATCCCATTTTGTTGGGAGTCGAACAATTTTGGAGCTCCTGTTTTCTCCAGCACAGTTGGATGGATCGATCCTAGCAAGTCCCTAACTGGAGTTACCTACCAATAAATGCTGTAGCTGTTGCCTGCGGGTAGGTTAAAATAAATAAAGTTCTACTAGTACTACTACCACAGTTGTGAAGCTAGCGAACAAGAGTGATGAGACTTGAACGAACACTACAGCTCGCAGCGTGTAATTGCGCGGGAGGCCGGGAGCTGATCCTTTGCCGGGAATAAAGTTAGACGAGCGACATCACGTCGGATTCGTTACGCCTGTGTTGGTCCCGTTACCGTATGCTTCCGGCCGTTAGCTAGCTTCGAGTCGAGCTGCCAATATAAAACCTGAAATTATTAATCAATCGTACGCCTCGCCGTGACATCCACCTACCATTGTTCACGCATGTGCTATATGGACGTAGTTTTGCACCGCGGCCGCGGTGTTAATCACATCCGATCTGAACAGATGCAACAAAACGGGTTGCAGAACGTACAAGCAAACAAGATAGGTAGTACTACCATATTGTAGCAAATTTATCATGCGTTGTATATGGTTAGAAATTTATGTTGAAATCCCCTTTGAAATATTTGTATCTGGACCCTCTTAGTTGACGATCATGGTGTGCTTCTATATATGGTCTGAATAATGTAAAGTTCTGCCCCTAATGCACGAATTGAAGCAGTCTTCTTCGATTTGGTGTCCTGTGGCTCAGCCTCTTGTTCGATTATGTGTGAAAGAGGAAGTGCCATAGCAGTAGGATTGTAGGAACCAGGTAGATAGATAGATGCGTACACGTGCTGGTGTCTTTGGCTCTGGGCGGGGATCGATTGAGCTGTGCTCGGGAGTGAGGGCACAGTGGCCTGCCTTTTCGTGTGATTGAACAAGACATATATGGCCCGTCAGGGGGAGCCATGCATGCAACCTTTTGAAGTTTTATGCTTTTCTGGGGCCGGAGCTTTCCGAAGCGCTGCGCTCTTTGGAAATGCACCCATGCATGAACGCATGCATGCATGGGTGGCGTGGTGGATGCCACTGTGGAGATCCCAGTGAAGATCGATCTCTGTACGTAACGTAATCAGATGCATGATGCAACTTTTTGAGACGAATCAGATGCATGCAAGAGCTGATTAGTCAGACCACGGCCGGACATGAGCGTGTGCGTGCAGCTTAGTGTCGTCTGATCGATATGATCGATGCAAAAGCTGAGCCAGCTGCTGCTGCTTTCCTAACACGCCGTGTATCGATCTGGTTCGATCTGATCGATCACCCCCAGTGGCCACTACCATGCATATCGTGGAGGCATGCACTCCAGCTGAGCTGAGTCCTGGCTCCCGGTCGAGCACATGTGGCTCCCGGTCGAACTGTAGATTGGATGTTTTGATCAGGGCAGATGAGCTTTTCTTGATCAGCCGTTTCACACCTGACCAGCTAGCATCGAGGGCTAATATAAGCATGCCGTCGAACCGATCGGGTTTAGCTACACCGCCTTCAATTAGTTCTCGATCGCAGCTTTCAGCGTCCATGACTGCAAGAGACCTGTAGCTTGCCACTGTGTTCTGTCCCTCCCCGATGACAGTTCCACTGTGCAGTGCACGAACCGGACATGCACCACAGACACCCATGTACTACAACACACAACACAAGCAGCACGCAAGCAAGGGGCCAGTATGGAGTACTAGAGCCGTCGCAACCAAAAGCCGTCAACGCTAGCTCACGCGGCTTCTCCGGTGTCGCCCACTGACTGCCGCTGCGTCTGCACGGGGAAAGCCTCTGAGCTATACAGACTGATCCGGCCAAGCCACGTACCGAGGGCGACAGCATCCACGCGCACCTCGAAATGAGCAACGTATTAAACGCAACCCGGCCTGAAGGTGAATAGAACATGCATATGCTCTTCTGATCCATCGATGTCCACACACGGAACCCTTAAACTCTGCCATCAAACTGACAAAACGCAGCATATGATCATGAATCCATGCATGTAGTTCGTACGTACTACCACATAGCAATTATATCAGCCTATCGAGAGCGCAGTACGTGCTAATCAAATGATGCAGCATGCATAGGTTTATCTCTGACGCCTAATTAATATCGACATAGGTTGTTAAAGTAGCTGATGATTAACTTGCTACGTACGCGCGCCGTGCGTACTGTTCTGTGTATGCAGATGCACATGTGGGGCCACGGGTCGCAGTACCGGAAGGGCCCGGAGTCGCTGCGCGGCATCCAGCCGACGGCGATGCTGCGGCTGCCGTGCTACTGCTGCGCGCCGGGGTGCCGGAACAACGTCGACCACCCGCGCGCCAAGCCGCTCAAGGACTTCCGCACCCTGCAGACGCACTACAAGCGCAAGCACGGCCTCAAGCCCTTCCTCTGCCGCCGCTGCGGCAAGGCCTTCGCCGTCAAGGGCGACTGGCGCACCCACGAGAAGAACTGCGGCAAGCTCTGGTACTGCCTCTGCGGCTCCGAGTTCAAGCACAAGCGCTCCCTCAAGGACCACGCCAGAGCCTTCGGCCAGGGCCACGGCGCGCTCGGCGGCGCCGGGCTCGACGACGACGATGACTGTGCCATCTCCGACGTCGAGCACGACGGTGCCGCCGCGGGCGCCAGGTCGCTCTGAGCGTCACTCACCGATCGGTCTGGCCGTGGTTATGTGCCGCCGTGCCGGCCCGGATGCTCAAAAGATGCTAGCTGTGTGCACATCTGAACTACGCAGTGTATACAAGTCCGAAAACTATCGGCGGTGTATACATACTACAAGCTCACGAGTTGCTCTTTGATTGGGTTTGCTTCTTCTGTTTTTCTCTTCCTACATATCTCGCTTGTATATTAGCTAGGATGAGACCTCAATCAATCGATCATGGAAATGTGTCAACATTTAATTAGCATTTCGCTTGCTTCTAAACCCTCAACTATTACTGCTCTAGAGCTGTGTCCCTTTTTCCTTCAAAACTGAGACGGTGTCTCTAGATTTTGCATCGATCTATTGATGCGCAAGACAATGGGTTACGTGCTTGGTTTGTTCCACATTCTTCAATACCTATATTTTGTTGTGGTTTGTTCCACATTGGTCAATACCAAGGCCATTTGTTGATGGCCATTTGTTGATTGATGCACACGACAATGTTGTAATTTTGTTGTTTTAATAAACCAAGCACGTGAGCCATCAATCGATTTTGCTTGGTTTGTACTTTGGTTTTGAGTATGAAAAATTACAGCATGTGTAACATAATATAATTTTACTTCTATTTTTGCACTGATCACAATTGGCCATTTTGAATAATAATTATTTACATGCATATAGTTGGCACTATAAGGACACAACTATTCGCAGCTTGAGCTCAAATGAGCCTTCATGAACAGCTTGAGTTCTTTTGAATTTTTTTTTTCAAATTTACTGTTCGCCCGAGGTCAGCTCGGGAGCAAAAGGACACTTTCGGCACTATAAGGGCTTGTTTGGTGCATGGGGAAAAGACAATGGGATCCCTGGGGGATAACTCTCCCGGGTTAAATTGGTTGTGCATTTGGCTTACGAGGTAAGAGGGAAATCTCATGCCACCCCGTCTACTCCCTTGGCGAAAATAAACCAGTCCCAATTTGAGGTAATTCCCCATTGCACTTGCGGAAGGTCTGGTGGAGCGTTGCGCCGCGCCTCACACTTTTCCATTAGGTCGTCATGCCTGTTGTGGTGCCCCTCCATGGCATCCCACACGGCAGCTGCATCGAGGAGTAGGTGACCATCTTGATCACCATGACACTAATGAGATCGCAACTGTCCTTGTCGGCCAAGCCCAAGCGTGCAAGCTCAAGGTAGCCTTCACGGCTCAGTTGTTTCCCTCTCGATATGGGAGAACCCATTGGAGCTGATCTAGCTTGTCGATTGTGGAGAGGTTTTTTTAAAGCGTATAAATCAAGAAATACAGTCTTTGCCATGTTGTTCGATCATTCTTAGAGCATCGAAATTTCTCTAACAGCCTGTGTGGTAGTTTGAGGGAAAGGGAATGGGAATTAATAGGGAGGAGTTTGTAGAAGGATAGACTTGGGAAGTGGACTATTTGTTCCGATCCCACGTTTAGTGCGTGTAGGGAATTTCTTGTGGGAATTGGACAAGAAATTAGTCTCCTAAAAAATAAATTAGATCTAAGCAACAAGAGAGAAGGGGGAAAACATGTGTAACGAACATATTCCTTTTATTTTCTTTGTCAACTCCCGTTCCCGGTATGAATTGCCAGGGCCCTCCTAACGTATTTGGCAACTTCAGATTAAGGGAATGGAATTTACAGCGCATTTGGTTGGGGGTAATTAGATCTAGGGAATGAGAATTGAAGGGGTGTGAGTCTTCAAATCTATTGTTTGGTTGGGGGATTGGGAATTCAGAAGTGAATAGGCATGGGACTTTAATTAGACTCCAACTCCACCGTTTTATTAAGAGGGGAGGGGTGGGAATTGGAAGGGAATTGTTTTAATGAGTTGATCTTAACCCTTCATCATAACTTACGTTAACTTCCCATGTCTAGCCCCTTGCCAATTTTCATGAACCAAACAAGGGAATACAGTTTCTCCTCAAATCTCACATGTAATTCCTGTTATGTGCCAAACAAATGATTGGGAATAAAACATCTTATCCCATGTCTAATCTCAATACAACTTCCTACTCTAAACTCCCATTCCCCTTCCCAAATATTACCAAACACGGAATTTATTAAAGGATTAGGCTTGGGAAGTTGATTATTAATCCCAATCCCCTGTTTGGTATGTGATGAGGAATTGCTAGTGGGGGTTTGACTGGAAGTTATCTTCCCAGGTTTGGTTCATAGGTTTTGACGTGGGCAGAAACACAAAACTACACTACGGTGGAATGTGGGCAACGAACTCCCTATCCCTTATTTGAATTACCTGTGTCCTTCTAGGAAGAAAACTGTGGGAGTTTGACATACGAACTCCCTTTCCCCTTCCTACCTGAAATCCCATGTCCTCCAACCAATCAACGGATGGTAAGTCTAACCTCGCCTAAACTCCCATTCCCAGCCTCCAACTTGAAGGAAATATGCCCTAGAGGCAATAATAAAGTTGTTATTTATATTTCCTTATATCATGATAAATGTTTATTATTCATGCTAGAATTGTATTAACCGAAAACTTAGTACATGTGTGAATACATAGACAAACAGAGTGTCTCTAGTATGCCTCTACTTGACTAGCTCGTTAATCAAAGATGGTTAAGTTTCCTAGCCATAGACATGTGTTGTCATTTGATGAATGTGATCATATCATTAGAGAATGATGTGATGGACAAGACCCATCCGTTAGCTTAGCACAATGATCGTTTAGTTTTTCTGCTATTGCTTTCTTCATGACTTATGCATGTTCCTCAGACTATGAGATTATGCAACTCCCCAATACCGGAGGAACACCTTGTGTGCTATCAAACGTCACAACATAACTGGGTGACTATAAAGATGCTCTACAGGTGTCTCCGATGGTGTTTGTTGAGTTGGCATAGATCAAGATTCGGATTTGTCACTGTGTATCGGAAAGGTATCTCTGGGTCCTCTCGGTAATGCACATCACTATGAGCCTTGCAAGAAATGTGTCTAATGAGTTAGCCACGGGATGATGCATTACGGAACGAGTAAAGAGACTTGCCGGTGACGAGATTGAAATAGGTATGATGATACCGACGATCGAATCTCGGGCAAGTAACATACCGATGACAAAGGGAACAACGTATGTTGTTATGCGGTTTGACTGATAAAGATCTTCGTAGACTATGTAGGAGCCAATATGAGCATCCAGGTTCTGCTATTTGTTATTGACCGGAGATGTGTCTCGGTCATGTCTACATAGTTCTCGAACCCGTAGGGTCCGCATGCTTAACGTTCGATGACGATTTGTATTATGAGTTTTGTGTTTTGATGAACCGAAGTTTGTTCGGAATCCCGAATGAGATCACGGACATGACGAGGAGTCTCGAAATGGTCAAGAGGTAAGGTTTCATATATTGGAAGGTAGTATTCGGACATCGGAATGGTTCTGAGTGATTCGGTTTTTTTTCAGAGTACCGAGGGGTTACCGGAACCCCCGAGGGAAGTGTTGGGCCTACATGGGCCTAAGGGAGAGAGAGGGAAGCCCGCGGGGGGGGGGGGGGGGGGGGGGGGGGGGGGGGGGGGGGGGGGGGGGGGGGGGGGGGGGGGGGGGGGGGGGGGGGGGGGGGGGGGCTCCTAGGGAGTCCGAATAGGACAAGGAGGAGGGGGCGCGGCCCTCCTTTCGTCTCCCTCTCCCTCTCCTTTGGGCGAATCCTACTAGGAGTGGTGTCCTAGTAGGACTGCCCCCATGGCGCGCCCCCTCCTGGCCGGCCGCCTCCTCCTCCCCTCCTTTATATACGGGGGCCGGAGGCACCCCAAAGGGACATCAATTGTTCTCTTAGCCATGTGCAGTGCCCCCTCCACAGTTTACTCCTCCGGTTATAGCATCGTAGTGCTTAGGCGAAGCCCTGCACGGATCACATCACCATCACCGTCACCACGCCGTCGTGCTGACGGAACTCTCCCTCAACCCTCTGCTGGAGCAAGAGTTCGAGGGACGTCATCGAGCTGAACGTGTGTTGAACACGGAGGTGCCGTACGTTCGGTACTTGGTCGGTTGGATCGCGAAGACATTTGACTACATCAACCGCGTTAACCTAACGCTTCCGCTTTCGGTCTACGAGGGTACGTGGACACACTCTCCCCTCTCGTTGCTATGCATCTCCTAGATAGATCTTGTGTGATCGTAGGAAGTTTTTTGAAATTGCATGCTACGTTCCCCAACAGTGGTATCGGAACCAGGTCTATGCGTAAATAATATGCACGAGTAGAACACAATGAGTTGTGGGCGATAATAGTCATACTGTTTACCACCAACATCTTATTTTGATTCGGCGGTATTGTTGGATGAAGTGGCCCAGACCAACATTACATGACCACGTTCATGAGACCGGTTCTACCGACGTGCTTTGCACACTAGTGGCTGGCGGGTGTCTGTTGCTCCAACTTTAGTTCAATCGAATTTGATTACGGCCGGTCCTTGTTGAAGGTTAAAACAACACACTTGACAAAAAATTGTTGTGGTTTTGATGCGTAGGTAAGAACAGTTCTTGCTAGAAGCTCATAGCCGCCACGTAAAACTTGCAACAACAAAGTAGAGGACGTCTAACTTGTTTTTGCAGGGCATGTTGTGATGTGATATGGTCAAGACGTGATGAGATATAAATTGTCGTATGAGATGATCATGTTTTGTAAGAGTTATCGGCAACTGGCAGGAGCCTTATGGTTGTCGCTTTATTGTATGAAATGCAATCGCCATGTAATTGCTTTACTTTATCACTAAGTCGTAGCGATAGTCGTAGAAGCAATAGTTGGCGAGACGACAATGATGCTACGATGGAGATCAAGGTGTCAAGCCAGTGACAATGGAGATCATGACGGTGCTTTGAAGATGGAGATCAAAGGCACAAAATGATGATGGCCATATCATTTCACATATTTTGATTGCATGTGATGTTTATCTTTTATGCATCTTATTTTGCTTAGTACGGCGGTAGCATTATAAGATGATCCCTCACTAAATTTCAAGGTATAAGTGTTCTCCCTGAGTATGCACCGTTGCTACAGTTCATCGTGTCGAGACACCACGTGATGATCGGGTGTGATAAGCTCTACATTCACATAAACGGGTGCAAGCCAGTTTTGCACGTGCAGAATACTTTGGTTAAACTTGACGACCCTAGCATATGCAGATATGGCCTCGGAACACCGAGACTGAAAAGTCGAACGTGAATCATATAGTAGATATGATCAACATAGTGATGTTCACCATTGAAAACTACTCCATCTCACGTGATGATCGGACATGGTTTAGTTGATATGGATCACGTGATCATTTAGATGACTAGAGGGATGTATATCTAAGTGGGAGTTCTTAAGTAATATGATTAATTGAACTTTAATTTATCATGAACTTAGTCCTGCTAGTTTTTTTGCATATCTATGCTGCTGTAGATCAATGGCCCGTGCTACCGTTCCCTTGAATTTTAATGCATTCCTAGACAAAGCTAAGTTGAAAGATGATGGTAGCAACTACACGGACTAGGTCCGTAACTTGAGGATTATCCTCATTGCTGCACAAAAGAATTACTCCTGGAAGCACCGCTAGGTGCAAGACCCGCTGTAGGAGCAACTCCGGAAGTTATGAACGTCTGGCAGACTAAAGCTGATGACTACTCGATAGTTCAGTGTGCCATGCTTTACGACTTAGAATCAGGACTTCAAAGACGTTTTGAACGTCATGGAGCATATGAGATGTTCCAGGAGTTGAAGTTTATATTTCAAGCAAATGCCCGAGTTGAGAGATATGAAGTCTCCAACAAGTTCTATAGCCGCAAGATGGAGGAGTTCTGTCAGTGAACACATACTCAGAATGTCTGGGTACCATAACTACTTGACTCAACTGGGAGTTAATCTTCCTGATGATAGTGTAATTGATAGAGTTCATCAATCACTACCACCAAGCTATAAAGGCTTCGTGATGAACTATAACATGCAAGGGATGGAAAAGACAATTCCCGAGCTCTTCGTGATGCTAAAGGCCGCGGAGATAGAAATCAAGAAGGAGCATTAAGTGTTGATGGTTAACAAGACCACTAGTTTCAAGAAAAAAGGCAAAGGGAAGAAGGGAAACTTCAAGAAGAATAGCAAGCAAGTTGCTACTCCCGGGAAGAAGCCCAAGTCTGGACCTAAGCCTGAAACTGAGTACTTCTACTGCAAAGGGACTGGTCACTGGAAGCGGAACTGCGCTCATATTTGCAACTCGAAACAGGGGCTACGGATTAATCGAAGATTGGCTAAGGATGAGGTGACGATGCGCGTCGGAAATGGTTCCAAGGTTGATGTGATCGCCATCGGCATGCTACCTCTACATCTACCTTCAGAATTAGTTTTTGACCTGAATAATTGTTATTTGGTGCCAGCATTGAGCATGAACACTATATCTGGATCTTGGTTGATGCGAGACGGTTATTCACTTAAATAAGAGAACAATGGTTGTTCTATTTATGTGAATAATATCTTTTATGGTCATGCACCCTTGATGAGTGGTCTATTTCTGTTGAATCTCGATCGTAGTGATACACATATTCATAATATTGAAGCCAAAAGATGCAAAGTTAATGATGATAGTGCAACTTATTTGTGGCACTGCCGTTTATGTCATATTGGTGTAAAGCCCATGAAGAAACTCCATGTTGATGGACCTTTGGAATCACTTGATTATGAATCACTTGATACTTGCGAACCATGCCTCATGGGCAAGATGACTAAGACTCCGTTCTCCAAAACAATGGAGCGAGCCACTGACTTATTGGAAATAATACATACCGATGTATGCGGTCCGATAGTGTTGAGGATCGCGACGGGTATTGTTATTTTCTGACCTTCACAGATGATTTGAGCAGATATAGGTATATCTACTTAATGAAACATAAGTCTGAAACATTTGAAAAGTTCAAAGAATTTTAGAGTGAAGTAGAAAATCATCATAACAAGAAAATAAAATTTCTACGATCTGATCGTGGAGGTGAATATTTGAGTTATGAGTTTGGTCTTCATTTGACACAATGTGGAATAGTTTCGCAACTCACGCCACCTGGAACACCACAGCGTAATGGTGTGTCTACTTTATTAGATATGGTGCGATCTATGATGCCTCTTACCGATTTACCACTATCGTTTCGGGGTTATGCTTTAGAGACGGATGCATTCACGTTAAATAGGGCACCATCTAAATCCGTTGAGATGACACCATATGAACTGTGGTTTAGCAAGAAACCTAAGCTGTCGTTTCTTAAAGTTTGGGGTTGCGATGCTTATCTGAAAAAGCTTCGACCTAATAAGCTCGAAACCAAATCGGAGAAATGCATCTTCATATGACACCCAAAGGAAACTATTGGGTACACCTTCTATCACAGATCCGAAGGCAAGATATTCGTTGCTAAGAATGGATCCTTTCTAGAGAAGGAGTTTCTCTCGAAAGAAGTGAGTGGGAGGAAAGTAGAACTTGATGAGGTAATTGTACATTCTCCCGAATTGGAAAGTAGTTCATCATAGAAATCAGTTCCAGTGATTCCTACACCAATTAGTGAGGAAGCTAATGATGATGATCATGAAACTTCAGATCAGGTTACTACCGAACCTCGTAGGTCAACCAGAGTACGATCCGCACCGAAGTGGTACGGTAATCATGTTTTGGATGTCATGTTACTGGACCATGACGAACCTACGAACTATGAGGAAGCGATGATGAGCCTAGATTCTGCGAAATGGCTTGAGGCCATGAAATCTGAGATGGGATCCATGTATGAGAATAAAGTGTGGACTTTGGTTGACTTGCCCGACGATTGGAAAGCCATAGAGAATAAATGGATCTTCAAGAAGAAGACTGACGTTGACGGTAATGTTACTGTCTACAAAGCTCGAGTTGTTGTGAAAGGTTTTTGACAAGTTCAAGGAATTGACTATGATGAGACCTTCTCACCCGTAGCGATGCTTAAGTCTATCTGAATCATGTTAGAAATTGCCACATTTTATGATTATGAAATTTGGCAAATGGATGTCAAAACTGCATTCCTTAATGGATTTCTTAAAGAAGAGTTGTATAAGATGCAACCAGAAGGTTTTGTCGATCCTCAAGGTGCTAACAAAATGTGCAAGCTCCAGCGATCCATTTATGGACTCGTGCAAGCCTCTCGGAGTTGGAATATACGCTTTGATAGTGTGATCAAAGCATATAGTTTTATACAGACTTTTGGAGAAGCTGTATTTACAAGAATGTAAGTGCGAGCTCTGTAGCATTTCTAATATTATATGTGGATGACATATTGTTGATTGGAAATAATATAGAATTTCTGGATAGCATAAAAGGATACTTGAATAAGAATTTTTCAATGAAAGACCTCGGTGAAGCTGCTTATATATTGGGCATCAAGATCTATAGAGATAGATCAAGACGCTTAATTGGACTTCCACAAAGCACATACCTTGATAAAGTTTTGGAGAAGTTCAAAATGGATCAGTCAAAGAAAGGGTTCTTTCCTGTGTTACAAGGTGTGAAGTTGAGTCAAACTCAATGCCCGACCACTGCAGAAGATAGAGAAAAAATGAAAGTCATCCCCTATGCTTCATCCACATGTTCTATCATGTATGCAATGTTGTGTACCAGACCTGATGTGTGCCTTGCTATAAGTTTAGCAGAGAGGTACCAAAGTAATCCAGGAGTGGATCACTGGACAACAGTTAAGAACATCCTAAAATACCTGAAAAGGACTAAGGATATGTTTCTCGTTTATGGAGGTGACAAAGAGATTTTCGTAAATGGTTACATCGATGCAAGCTTTGACACTGATCCGGATAAAAATAAAATTGGGTTTCCTCCCAACAAGCACTATCGTTTAACACCCCTAGCTAGGCATAAAAAGCAAGGATAGATCTAGGTATTGCCATCTTTGGTAGGCAATCCATAAGTGGCTCTCATAATAGATTCATAAGGTAACTTAATTTTATTTCTAGGAAAGTGTTCCATGCCTTTCCTTAACGGAAATTGGAATCTAATATTTCCTTCCTTCATATCAATAATTGCACCAATCGTTCTAAGGAAAGGTCTACCAAGAATAATAGGACATGAAGGATTTCAATCTATGTCAAGAACAATAAAATCTATGGGTACATAATTCCTATTTTCAACAATAAAAACATCATTAATTCTTCCCATAGGTTTTTTAATAGTGGAATCGGCAAGGTGCAAGTTTAGAGAACAATCATCAAATTCACGGGAACCTAACAAATCACACAAAGTCTTTGGAATCGTGGAAACACTAGCATAGAAATCACATAAAGCATAAAACTCATGATCTTTAATTTTAATTTTAATAGTTGGTTCCCACTCATCATAAAGTTTTCTAGGGATAGAAACTTCCAATTCAGGTTTTTCTTCATAAGATTGCATCAAGGCATCAACGATATGTTTAGTGAACGCTTTATTTTGACTATAAGCGTGAGGAGAATTTAGCACGGATTGCAACAAGGAAATACAATCAATCAAAGAGCAATTTTCATAATTAAATTCCGTAAAATCCAAAATAGTGGGTTTACCAACATCTAGGGTTTTAATTTCTTCAATCCCACTTTTATCAATTTTAGCATCAAGATCTAAAAACTCAGAATTCTTGGAACGTCTTCTAGGTAAAGGTGGATCATATTCAGTCCCATCATTATCAAGATTCATATTGCAAAACAAAGATTTAATAGGGGACACATCTATAACTTTTAGATCTTCATCTTTATTTTCATAGGAACTAGAAGAACACGCTCTTATAAAGGCATCTTTCTTAGCACGCATCCTAGCGATTCTTTCTTTGCACTCATCATTGGAAATTCTCGTGGCTTTGAGAGACTCATTGATATCATGCTTAGGTGTAATAGATCTAAGTTTCAAAGAATCAACATCAAGAGAAATTCTATCAACGTTCCTAGCCAACTCATCAATCTTAAGCAATTTTTCTTCAATCAAAGCATTGAAATTCTTTTGCGAAATAATAAATTCTTTAATATTAGATTCAAAATTAGAGGGCATCTTATTATAATTTCCATAAGAATTGTTGTAGAAATTACCATAATTATTGGAGGGATTACTAGGATTAAAATTTCCTCTATACGCGTTGTTACCAAAATTGTTCCTACCAACAAAATTCACATCCATAGATTCATTATTATTCTCAATCAAAGTAGACAAGGGCATATCATTAGGATCAGAAGAAATACTTTTACTAGCAAATAATTCCATAAGTTCATCCATCTTTCCACTCAAAACATTAATTTCTTCTATGGCATGCACCTTTTTATTAGTAGATCTTTCAGTATGCCATTGAGAATAATTAACCATAATATTATCTAGGAGTTTAGTAGCTTCTCCTAAAGCGATTTCCATGAAAGTGCCTCCCGCGGCCGAATATAAAATATGTCTAGAAGCAAAATTCAATCCAGCATAAAATTTTTGTATAATCATCCACAAATTCAAACCACGAGTAGGGCAATGACGTATCATTAATTTCATCCTCTCCCAAGATTGTGCAACATGTTCATGATCAAGTTGCTTAAAATTCATAATATCATTTCTAAGGGAGATGATCTTAGCGGGAGGAAAATACTTAGAGATAAAAGCATCTTTGCACTTATTCCATGAGTCAATACTATTTTTAGGCAAAGACGAAAACCAAGCTTTAGCATGATCTTTAAGGGAAAAAGGAAATAGCTTTAATTTAACAATATCATTATCCACATCTTTCTTCTTTTGCATATCACACAAATCAACGAAGCTATTTAGATGGGTAGCGACATCTTCACTAGGAAGGCCGGAAAACGGATCTTTCATGACAAGATTCAGCAAAGCAGTATTAATTTCACAAGATTCAGCATCGGTAAGAGGAGTAATCGGAGTGTGCTACCTCTTGAGCACTGCGTTGGATTTCCCCGAAGAGGAAGGGATGATGTAGCAAAGTAGCGTAAGTATTTCCCTCAGTTTTTGAGAACCAAGGTATCAATCCAGTAGGAGGCTACGCTCGAGTCCCTCGTACCTACACAAAAACAATAACTCAATGCAACCAACGCGCTTAGGGGTTGTCAATCCCTTCACGGTCACTTACGAAAGTGAGATCTGATAGAGATGATAAGTAATATTTTTGGTATTTTTGGTATAGAGATGAAAAGTAAAAAGTAAAAGCAAAGCAATAATAAAGTGATGGAGATTGATATGATGAGAAAGAGACCCGGGGGCCATAGGTTTCACTAGTGGCTTCTCTCAAGAGCATAAGTATTCTACGGTGGGTGAACAAATTACTGTTGAGTAATTAACAGAATTGAGCATAGTTATGAGAATATCTAGGTATGATCATGTATATAGGCATCACGCCCGAGACAAGTAGACCGAAACGATTCTGCATCTACTACTATTACTCCACGCATCGACCGCTGTCCAGCATGCATCTAGAGTATTAAGTTAAAAACAGAGTAACGCCTTAAGCAAGATGACATGATGTAGAGGGATAGTTTCATGCAATATGATAAAAAAACCCATCTTGTTATCCTCGATGGCAACGATACAATACGTGCCTTGCTGCCCCTTCTGTCACTGGGAAAGGACAACGCAAGATCGAACCCAAAGCTAAGCACTTCTCCCATGGCAAGAAAAACCAATCTAGTATGCCAAACCAAACTGATAATTCGAAGAGACTTGCAAAGATAACCAATCATACATAAAAGAATTCAGAGAAGATTCAAATATTATTCATAGATAGACTTGATCATAAACCCACAATTCATCGGTCTCAACAAACACACCGTAAAAAGAAGATTACATCGAATAGATCTCCATGAGAGAGGGGGAGAACATTGTATTGAGATCCAAAAAGAGAGAAGAAGCCATCTAGCTACTAACTATGGACCCGTAGGTCTGAAATAAACTACTCACACTTCATCGGAGGGGCTTGGATGATGATGTAGAAGCCCTCCGTGATCGATGCCCCCTCCGGCGGAGCTCCGGAACAGGCCCCAAGATGGGATCTCGTGGATACAGAAAGTTGCGGTGGTGGAATTAGGTTTTCGGCTCCGTCCCCGATCATTTGGGGGTATGTGGATATATATAGGAGGAAGAAGTATGTCGGTGGAGCTTCGAGGGGCCCATGAGGCAGGGGGCGCGCCATAGGGGGGGTGCCCTCCACCCTCGTGACCGCCTTGTGGCTTTCTTGACGGAGGGTCCAAGTCTCCTGGATCTTATCTGATGAGAAAATCACGTTTCCGAAGGTTTCATTCCATTTGGACTCCGTTTGATATTCCTTTTCTTTGAAACCCTAAAACAGGCAAAAAACAACAATTCTGGGCTGGGCCTCCGGTTAATAGGTTAGTCCCAAAAATAATATAAAAGTGGATAATAAAGCCCAATAATGTCTAAAATAGTATATAATATAGCATGGAGCAATCAAAAATTATAGATACGTTGGAGACGTATCAAGCATCCCCAAGCTTAATTCCTGCTCGTCCTCGAGTAGGTAAATGATAAAAAAAGAATTTTTGATGCAGAGTGCTACTTGGCATAATTTTAATGTAATTCTTCTTAATTGTGGTATGAATATTCAGATCCGAAAGATTCAAGACAAAAGTTCATATTGACATAAGAATGATAATACTTCAAGCATACTAACTAAGCAATTATGTCTTCTCAAAATAACATGGCCAAAGAAAATTCATCCCTACAAAATCATATGGTTTAGTCATGTTTCATTTTCGTCAGACAAGAATGCTCTCATCATGCACAACCCCGATGACAAGCCAAGCAACTGTTTCATACTTTAGTAATCTCAAACCTATAAACTTTCACGCAATACATGAGCGCGAGCCATGGACATGGCACTATGGGTGGAATAGAATATAATGAGGGGGGTTATGTGGAGAAGACAAAAAAGGAGAAAGTCTCACATCAACGAGGATAATCAATGGGCTATGGAGATGCCCACCGATTGATGTTAATGCAAGGAGTAGGGATTGCCATGCAACGGATGCACTAGAGCTATAAATGTATGGAAGCTCAACAAAAGAAACTAGTGGATGTGCATCCAACTTGCTTGCTCATGAAGACCTAGGGCACTTGAGGAGGTCCATTGTTGGAACATACAAGCCAAGTTCTATAATGAAAAATTCCCACTAGTATATGAAAGTGATAACATGAGAGACTCTCTAGTATGAAGATCATGGTGCTACTTTGAAGCACAAGTGTGATCAAAGGATAGTAACATTGTCCCTTCTGTCTTTTTCTCTCTTTTTTTTGGGACTTCTCTTTTTTTATGGCCTTTCTCTCTTTTTTGGGGGCCTTCTCTTTTTTATGGCCTTTTTTTATTCCTCACTTGGGACAATGCTCTAATAATGATGATCATCACACTTCTATTTATTTACAACTCAATGATTACAACTCGATACTAGAACAAAGATGACTCTATATGAATGCCTCCGGCGGTGTATCGGGATATGCAATGAACCAAGAGTGACATGTATGAAAGAATTATGAACGGTGGATTTGCCACAAATACTATGTCAACTACATGATCTTGCTAAGCAATATGACAATGATGAATGTGTCATGATGAACGGAATGATGGAAAGTTGCATGGCAATATATCTCGGAATGGCTATGGAAATGCCATAATAGGTAGGTATGGTGGCTGTTTTGAGGAAGATATAAGGAGGTTTATGTGTGAAAGAGCGTATCATATCACGGGGTTTGGATGCACCGGCGAAGTTTGCGCCAACTCTCAATGTGAGAAAGGGCAATGCACGGTACCGAAGAGGCTAGCAAGGATGGAAGGGTGAGAGTGCGTATAATCCATGGACTCAACATTAGTCATAAAGAACTCACATACTTATTGCAAAAATCTACAAGTCATCAAAAACCTCGGCACTACGCGCATGCTCCTAGGGGGACAGATTGGTAGGAAAAGACCATCGCTCGTCCCCGGCCGCCACTCATAAGGAAGACAATCAAATAACACCTCATGTTTAAAATTTGTTGCATAACGTTTACCATACGTGCATGCTACGGGACTTGCAAACTTCAACACAAGTATTTCTCAATTTCACAACTACTCAACTAGCATGACTTTGATATTATTACCTCCATATCTTAAAAAAATCATCAAGCATCAAACTTTTCTTAGTATTCAACACACTCATACGGAAGTTTTATTATTAATCTGGCATACCAAGCATATTAGGATTTTAAGCAAATTACCATGCTATTAAGACTCTCAAAATAATCTAAGTGAAGCATGAGAGATCAATAGTTTCTATAAAACAAATCCACCACCGTGCTCTAAAAGATATAAGTGAAGCACTAGAGCAAAACTATAAAGCTCAAAAGATATAAGTGAAGCACATAGAGTATTCTATCAAATTCCAAATCATGTATGGCTCTCTCAAAACGTGTGTACAGTGATGTCTACTACACAACCTTCTTCTTGTAGACGTTGTTGGGCCTCCAAGTGCAACGGTTTGTAGGACAGTAGCAAATTTCCCTCAAGTGGATGACCTAAGGTTTATCAATCCATAGGAGGCGTAGGATGAAGACGGTATCTCTCAAGCAACCCTGCAACCAAATAACAAAGAGTCTCTTGTGTCCCCAACACACCCAATACAATGGTAAATTGTATAGGTGCACTAGTTCGGCGAAGAGATGGTGATACAAGTGCAATATGGATAGTAGATAATAGTATTTGTAATCTGAAAATATAAAAACAGCAAGGTAACAAGTGATAAAAGTGAGCGTAAACGGTATTGCAATGTGTTAAAACAAGGCCTAGGGTTCATATTTTCGCTAGTGTAAGTCCTCTCAACAATACTAACATAATTGGATCATAAAACTATCCCTCAACATGCAACAAAGAGTCACTCCAAAGTCACTAATAGCGGAGAACGAACGAAGAGATTATGGTAGGGTACGAAACCACCTCAAAGTTATTCTTTCCAATCAATCTGTTGGGCTATTCCTATAAGTGTCACAAACAGCCCTAGAGTTCATACTAGAATAACACCTTAAGACACAAATAAACCAAAACCCTAATGTCACCTAGATACTCCAATGTCACCTCAAGTATCCGTGGGTATGATTATACGATATGCATCACACAATCTCAGATTCATCTATTCAACCAACACAAAGGACCTCAAAGAGTGCCCCAAAGTTTCTACCGGAGAATCACGACGAAAATGTGTGCCAACCCCTATGCATAGGTTCCCAATGTCACGAAACCCGCAAGTTGGTCACCAAAACATACATCAAGTGGCACGTGGTATCCCATTGTCACCACAGATATCCACGGCAAGACATACATCAAGTCTTCTCAAGTCTTTAAAGACTCAATCCGATAAGATTACTTCAAAGGGGAAACTCGATTCATTACAAGAGAGAAGAGGGGGGAAGAAACATCATAGGATCCAAATATAATAGCAAAGCTCGCGATACATCAAGATCGTATCATCTCAAGAACACGAGAGAGAGAGAGAGATCAAACACATAGCTACTGGTACATACCCTCAGCCCCGAGGGAGAACTACTCCCTCCTCATCATGGAGAGCACCGGGATGATGAAGATGGCCACCGGAGAAGGATTGCCCCCTCTGGCAGGGTGCCGGAATGGGTGTAGATTGGTTTTCGGTGGCTACGGAGGCTTCTGGCGGTGGAACTCCCGATCTATTGTTGCGTTCTGGAAGTTTTAGGTCACGTAGGTATATATGGGTGCAGGAGGTACGTCAGGGGAGCCATGAGGGCCCCACGAGACAGGGGGCGTGCCCTAGGGGGGGCGCCCCCACCCTCGTGAGCACCTCGTTCCTTCCTTGACGTGGGGTCCAAGTCCATCAGGTGTGTTTCCTTCCAAAAATAACTTCTCTAGTTGATTTCGTTCCGTTTCGACTCCGTCTGATATTCCTTTTCTTCAAAACACTGAAATAGGCATAAAATAGCAAATCTAGGCTGGGCCTCCGGTTAATAGGTTAGTCCCAAAAATAATATAAATGTGGATAATAAAGCCCAATATTGGCCAAAACAGTAGATAATATAGCATGGAGCAATCAAAAATTATAGATACGTTGGAGACGTATCAAGCATCCCCAAGCTTAATTCCTGCTCGTCCTCGAGTAGGTAAATGATAAAAAGAGAATTTTTGATGCGGAGTGCTACTTGGCATAATTTCAATGCAAATCTTCTTAATTGTGGTATGAATATTCAGATTAGAAAGATTCAAGACAAAAGTTTATATTGACATAGAAAATAATAATACTTCAAGCATACTAATAAAGCAATTATGTCTTCTCAAAATAACATGGCCAAAGAAATCTATCCCTACAAAATCATATATTCTGGCTATGCTCCATCTTCACCACACAAAATATTTAAATCATGCACAACCCCGATGACATGCCAAGCAATTGTTTCATACTTTTGATGTCCTCAAACTTTTTCAATCTTCACGCAATACATGAGCGTGAGCCATGGACATAGCACTATAGGTGGAATAGAATGGTGGTTGTGGAGAAGACAAAAAGGGAGAAGATAGTCTCACATCGACTAGGCGTATCAATGGTCTATGGAGATGCCCATCAATAGATATCAATGTGAGTGAGTAGGGATTGCCATGCAACAGATGCACTAGAGCTATAAGTGTATGAAAGCTCAAAAAGAAACTAAGTGGGTGTGCATCCAACTCGCTTGCTCACGAAGACCTAGGGCACTTGAGGAGGCCCATCATTGGAATATACAAGCCAAGTTCTATAATGTAAAATTCCCACTAGTATATGAAAGTGACAACATATGAGACTCTCTATATGAAGAACATGGTGCTACTTTGGAGCACAATATATGAGACTCGCTATATCATGGTGCTACTTTGAAGCACAAGTGTGGAAAAAGGATAGTAGCATTGCCCCTTTTTATTTATTTATATTTTTTTGGGCCTTCTTTTTTTTGTTTGGCCTTTTTTTGGGACAATGCTCTATTGAATGATGATCATCACACTTCTATTTATTTACAACTCAATGATTACAACTCGATACTAAAACAAAGTATGACTCTATATGAATGCCTCCGGCGGTGTACCGTGATATGCAATGTATCAAGAGTGACAAGTATGAAATAATTATGAACGGTGGCTTTTCAACAAATACTATGTCAACTACATGATCATGCTAAGCAATATGGCAATGATGGATGTGTCATGATGAAATAGATGGTGGAAAGTTGCATGGCAATATATCTCGGAATGGCTATGGAAATGCCATAATAGGTAGGTATGGTGGCTGTTTTGAGGAAGGTATATGGTAGGTGTATGATACCGGCAAAAGGTGCACGGTACTAGAGAGGCTAGCAAAGGTGGAAGGGTGAGAGTGCGTATAATCCATGGACTCAACATTAGTCATAAAGAACTCATATACTTATTACAAAAATCTATTAGTTATCGAAACAAAGTACTACGCGCATGCTCCTAGGGGGATAGATTGGTAGGAAAAGACCATCGCTCGTCCCCGACCGCCACTCATAAGGAAGGCAATCAATAAATAAATCATGCTCCGACTTCATCACATAACGGTTCACCATACGTGCATGCTACGGGAATCACAAACTTCAACACAAGTATTTCTCAAATTCACAACTACTCAACTAGCATGACTCTAATATCACCATCTCCATATCTCAAAACAATTATCAAGTATCAAACTTCTCATAGTATTCAACACACTCATAAGAGAATTTTATTATTCTTGAATACCTAGCATATTAGGATTTTAAGCAAATTACCATGCTATTTAAGATTCTCAAAATAATATAAGTGAAGCATGAGAGTTCATCTATTTCTTCAAAATAAAACTACCACCATGCTCTAAAAGATATAAGTGAAGCACTAGAGCAAATGACAAACTACTCCGAAAGATATAAGTGAAGATTAATGAGTAGTCGAATAATTATGCAACTATGTGAAGACTCTCAAACATTTAATAATTTCAGATCTTGGTAATCTATTCAAACAGTAAGCAAGGAAAAATAAAATGACATCTAAGAATAGCAAACATCATGTGAAGAAGCAAAAACTTAGGATCAACCGATACTAACCGATAATTGTTGAAGAAGAAAGGTGGGATGCCAACCGGGGCATCCCCAAGATTAGATGCTTGAGACTTCTTGAAATATTATCTCGGGGTGCCTTGGGCATCCCCAAGCTTGAGCTTTTGTGTCTCCTTAATTCCTCTCATATCACGGTCTCCCTAAATCTCAAAAGCTTCATCCACACAAAACTCAACAAGGACTCGTGAGATAAGTTAGTATAAACCATTGCCAAAACCTTATCATACTCTACTGTATCAAATCACTAAAATTATTATTCAACATTGAATACTAAATGTCTCTGCATATTTAAATAGAATCATTAAAGAAGCAAACATATGCAAACAATGCAAACATAACAGCAATCTGCCTAAACAGGATAGTCTGTAAAGAATGCTGCAACATCCATACTTCCCTAGCTCCAAAAATTATGAAATAAAATTCCCACTGTAGTAAATTTATCAGATCTTAATATGCAAAAGGTTTCAACATTTTATCACATTCTGACTTTTCTAGGGAATTATTGCAACAGCGGTAAACTTTCTGTTTTCAAACAGCAACATGTATACTTGTAACATAGGCATAGTAGAGGCTATCAATGCCACTTTTATTGAAATGAAAGATGAAAAACATTTTTCTAAATAACAGAAAGCAAATCCTAACAAAATAAATTGACGCTCCAAGCAAAACACATATCATGTGGTGAATAAAAATATAGCTCCAAGTAAAGTTACCGATGAACGGAGACGAAAGAGGGGATGCCTTCCGGGGCATCCCCAAGCTTAGGCTCTTGGCTATCCTTGAATATTACCTTGGGGTGCCTCGGGCATCCCCAAGCTTAGGCTCTTGCCACTCCTTATTCCATAGTCCATCGAATCCTTACCCAAAACTTGAAAACTTCACAACACAAAACTTAACAAAAAACTCGTAAGCTCCGTTAGTATAAGAAAATAAATCACCACTTCAAGGTAATGTAATGAACTCATTCTTTATTTATATTGGTGTTAAAACTACTGTATTCAAACTTCTATATTGTTTATAAACTATTTTACTAGCCATAGATTCATCAAAATAAGCAAACAACACACGAAAAGCAGAATCTGTCAAAAACAGAACAGTCTGTAGTAATCTGGATCAAACGTATACTTCTGGAACTCATACAATTCTCAAATAAATTGCTGAACCTGAGGAATTTATTTATTAATCATCTGCAAAAATAATTAACTAAATAGCACTCTCCAAATAAAAATGGCAGCAATTCTCGTGAGCGCTAAAGTTTCTGTTTTTTACAGCATGATCAACAAGACTCTCCCCAAGTCTTCCCAAAGGTTCTACTTGGCACAAACACTAATTTAAAAGCATAAAACCACATATAAACAGAGGCTAGATGAATTATTTATTACTAAATAGGAACAAAAATCAAGGAATAAAAATAAAGTTGGGTTGCCTCCCAACAAGCGCTATCGTTTAACGCCCCTAGCTAGGCATGATGATTCCAATGATGCTCACATAAAAGATAAGAATTGAAACATAAAGAGAGCATCATAAAGAATATGACTAGCACATTTAAGTGTAACATACTTCCTATGCATAGGGATTTTGTGAGAAAACAACTTGTGGGAACAATAATCAACTAGCATAGGAAGGTAAAACAAGCATAACTTCAAAACTTTAAGCACATAGAGAGGAAACTTGATATTATTGCAATTCCTACAAGCATATATTCCTCCCTCATAATAATTTTCTGTAGCATCATGAATGAATTCAACAATATAACCAGCACCTAAAGCATTCTTTTCATGATCTACAAGCATAGAAAATTTACTACTCTCCACACAAGCAAATTTCTTCTCATGAATAATAGTGGGAGCAAACTCAACAAAATTACTATCATGTGATTGAAAATTAAGATCAAGATGACAAGTTTCATGGTTATCATTATTCTTTAAAGCATACGTGTCATCACAATAATCATCATAGATAGGAGGCATGCTTTCATCATAGTAAATTTGCTCATCAAAGCTTGGGGGACAAAAAATATCATCTTCATCAAACATAGCTTCCCCAAGCTTGTGGCTTTGCATATTATTAGCATCATGGATATTCAAGGAATTCATACTAACAACATTGCAATCATGCTCATCATTCAAATATTTAGTGCCAAACATTCTATAGATTTCTTCTTCTAGCACTTGGGCACAATTATCCTTTCCATCATACTCACGAAACATATTAAAAAGGTGAAGCGTATGAGACAAACTCAATTCCATTTTTTATATAGTTTTCTTTTATAAACTAAACTAGTGATAAAGCAAGAAACTAAAAGACTCGATTGCAAGATCTAAAGATATACCTTCAAGCGCTAACCTCCCCGGCAACGGCGCCAGAAAAGAGCTTGATGTCTACTACACAACCTTCTTCTTATAGACATTGTTGGGCCTCCAAGTGCAGAGGTTTCTAGGACAGTAGCAAATTTTCCTCAAGTGGATGACCTAAGGTTTATCAATCCGTAGGAGGCGTAGGATGAAGATGGTCTCTCTCAAGCAACCCTGCAACCAAATAACAAAGAGTCTCTTGTGTCCCCAACACACCCAATACAATGGTAAATTGTATAGGTGCACTAGTTCGGCGAAGAGATGGTGATACAAGTGCAATATGGATAGTAGATAATAGTATTTGTAATCTGAAAATATAAAAACAGCAAGGTAACAAGTGATAAAAGTGAGCGTAAACGGTATTGCAATGTGTTAAAACAAGGCCTAGGGTTCATACTTTCGCTAGTGTAAGTCCTCTCAACAATACTAACATAATTGGATCATAAAACTATCCCTCAACATGCAACAAAGAGTCACTCCAAAGTCACTAATAGCGGAGAACGAACGAAGAGATTATGGTAGGGTATGAAACCACATCAAAGTTATTCTTTCTAATCAATCCGTTGGGCTATTCCTATAAGTGTCACAAACAGCCCTAGAGTTCGTACTAGAATAACACCTTAAGACACAAATAAACCAAAACCCTAATGTCACCTAGATACTCCAATGTCACCTCAAGTATCCGTGGGTATGATTATACGATATGCATCACACAATCTCAGATTCATCTTTCAACCAACACAAAGGACCTCAAAGAGTGCCCCAAAGTTTCTACCGGAGAATCACGACGAAAACGTGTGCCAACCCCTATCCATAGGTTCCCAATGTCACGAAACCCGCAAGTTGGTCACCAAATCATACATTAAGTGGCATGTGGTATCCCATTGTCACCACAGATATCCACGGCAAGACATACATCAAGTGTTCTCAAGTCTTTAAAGACTCAATCCAATAAGATTACTTCAAAGGGGAAACTCGATTCATTACAAGAGAGAAGAGGGGGGAAGAAACATCATAGGATCCAAATATAATAGCAAAGCTCGCGATACATCAAGATCGTATCATCTCAAGAACACGAGAGAGAGAGAGATCAAACACATAGCTACTGGTACATACCCTCAGCCCCGAGGGAGAACTACTCCCTCCTCGTCATGGAGAGCACTGGGATGATGAAGATGGCCACCAGAGAAGGATTTCCCCCTCCGGCAGGGTGCCAGAATGGATCTAGATTGGTTTTCGGTGGCTACAGAGGCTTCTGGCGGCGGAACTCCCGATCTATTGTTGCGTTCTGGAAGTTTTAGGTCACGTAGGTATATATGGGTGCAGGAGGTACGTCAGGGGAGCCACGAGGGCCCCACGAGACAGGGGGCGCGCCCTAGGGGGGCGCCCCCCACCCTCATGAGCACCTCGTTCCTTCCTTGACGTGGGGTCCAAGTCCATCAGGTGTGTTTCCTTCCAAAAATAACTTCTCTAGTTGATTTCGTTCCGTTTCGACTCCGTCTGATATTCCTTTTCTTCAAAACACTGAAATAGGCATAAAACAGCAAATCTGGGCTGGGCCTCCGGTTAATAGGTTAGTCCCAAAAAATATATAAAAGTGGATAATAAAGCCCAATATTGCCCAAAACAGTAGATAATATAGCATGGAGCAATCAAAAATTATAGATACGTTGGAGACGTATCATACAGCAAGGATGATTGTGGTAGACTAACAAGCAAAGGATCAAATCATAAAAGACGCTCCAAGCAAAACACATATCATGTGGTGAATAAAAATATAGCTCCAGGTAAAGTTACCGATAGAAGTAGACGAAAGAGGGGATGCCTTCCGGGGCATCCCCAAGCTTTGGCTTTTAGGTGTCCTTAGATTATCTTGGGGGTGCCATGGGCATCCCGAAGATTAGGCTCTTGCCATTCCTTGTTCCATAATCCATCAAATCTTTACCCAAAACTTGAAAACTTCACAACACAAAACTCAAAGTAGAAAATCTCGTGAGCTCCGTTAGCGAAAGAAAACAAAATACCACTTCAAGGTACTGTAATGACCTCATTCTTTATTTATATTGGTGTTAAACCTACTTTATTCCAACTTCTCTATGGATTATAAACTATTTTACTAGCCATAGATTCATCAAAATAAGCAAACAACACACGAAAAACAGAATCTGTCAAAAACAGAACAGTCTGTAGTAATCTGTAGCTAGCGCAAGATCTGGAACCCCAAAAATTCTAAAATAAATTGCTGAACGTGAGGAATTTATCTATTAATCATCTTCAAAAAGAATTAACTAAATATTACTCTCCAAATAAAAATGACAACAGTTCTCGTGAGCGCTAAAGTTTCTGTTTTTACAGCAAGTTCAACAAGACATTCCCCAAGTCTTCCCAACGGTTCTACTTGGCACAAACACTAATTAAACACAAAAAACACAACCAAAACAGAGGCTAGATAATTTATTTATTACTAAACAGGAGCAAAAAGCAAGGAATAAAAATAAAATTGGGTTGCCTCCCAACAAGCGCTATCGTTTAACGCCCCTAGCTAGGCATAACAAGCAAGAATAGATCTAGGTATTGCCATCTTTGGTAGGAAATTCTTCAATGAGGCATCTACCTCCCTTAGGAATTTATTTCTTTCTAGTGATTATTAAACTCTTAGGCACGAGATCGAAAAATTCATTTGTAGCAATTGGTTCCTTAATGATAGCAAGAAGATTGGGATGAATACTTATAGATTTAAGATCTGCAGTTTCCTTACTAGATGATTCACCCTTATTTTTAGGAACATACATAAGCTTGGCAATTTTAGTAGGAGGACTTGGAGTATTCTTTATGGAAGAAAAAGCGGTTCCCAAGTTCGTAATGATACACTCAAGTTTATCGATTCTAGTAGAATCTAAGTTTATTTTCTCATTAACTATGGGTTCCTTTTCCTTAATATTTTTCAAAGTCATTCCTACCTTAGATCCTTATTGGGTAATTTGATTGTGGATCTTTTTATCTAGATTTTCAATTAATTCAATATTAGCAACTTTATTTTCAATAATTTCAAGTCTTTACATGACATGCTCCAAAGTTAACATAGTTCCATTGACCAAAAGAGGTGGTGAGCCAAATAAATCTAACATAGCATTATAAGAATCAAAAGTATGGCTACCCAAGAAATTCCCTCTGGTAATGGTATCAAGGATATATCTATACCAAGGATTAGCACATACATAAAAATTGCGGAGGAGAACTGAAGTAGATTGCTTCCTGGTAGATCTATTTTGAGCATTGCAAATTCTATACCAAGCATCTTTTAGATTTTCTCCCTCCCTTTGTTTAAAATTTAGAACTTCATTCTCGTGAGACAACGGAGAAGATATGAGACTAGTCATAACGACAAGCAAACAAACTAACACACGAGAAAACAAAAAGCGAACGGAGAAAGAGAGGGAGGATAGAGAGAGAGGGCGAATAAAACAGCAAGGGTGAAGTGGGGGAGAGGAAAACAAGAGGCAAATGGCAAATAATGTAATGCGGGAGATAGGGATTGTGATGGGTACTTGGTATGTTGACTTTTGCGCAGACTCCCCGGCAATGGCGCCAGAAATTTTTCTTGCTACCTCTTGAGCACTGCATTGGATTTCCCCGAAGAGGAAGGGATGATGCAGCAAAGTAGTGTAAGTATTTCCCTCAGTTTTTGAGAACCAAGGTATCAATCCAGTAGGAGGCTACGCTCGAGTCCCTCGTACCTACACAAAAACAATAGCTCAACGCAACCAACGCGCTTAGGGGTTGTCAATCCCTTCACGGTCACTTACGAAAGTGAGATCTGATAGAGATGATAAATAATATTTTTGGTATAGTGATAAAAAGTAAAAAGTAAAAGCAAAGTAAAAGCAAAGCAATAATAAAGTGATGGAGATTGATATGATGAGAAAGAGACCCGGGGGCCATAGGTTTCACTAGTGGCTTCTCTCTAGAGAATAAGTATTCTACGGTGGGTGAACAAATTACTGTTGAGCAATTGACAGAATTGAGCATAGTTATAAGAATATCTAGGTATGATCATGTATATAGGCATCACGTCCGAGACAAGTAGACCGAAACGATTCTGCATCTACTACTATTACTCCACTCATCGACCGCTATCCAGCATGCATCTAGAGTATTAAGTTAAAAACAGAGGAACACCTTAAGCAAGATGACATGATGTAGAGGGATAGTTTCATGCAATATGATAAAAAACCCATCTTGTTATCCTCGATGGCAACGATACAATACGTGCCTTGCTGCCCCTTCTGTCACTAGGAAAGGACAAGCAAGATCGAACCCAAAGCTAAGCACTTCTCCCATGGCAAGAAAAACCAACCTAGTAGGCCAAACCAAACTGATAATTCGAAGAGACTTGCAAAGATAACCACATACATAAAAGAATTAAGAGAAGATTCAAATATTATTCATAGATAGACTTGATCATAAACCCACAATTCATTGGTCTCAACAAACACACCGCAAAAAGAAGATTACATCGAATAGATCTCCACGAGAGAGGGGGAGAACATTGTATTGAGATCCAAAAAGAGAGAAGAAGCCATCTAGCTACTAATTATGGACCCGTAGGTCTGAAATAAACTACTCACACTTCATCGGAGGGGCTTGGATGATGATGTAGAAGCCCTCCGTGATCGATGCCCCCTCCGGCGGAGCTCCGGAATAGGCCCCAAGATGGGATCTCATGGATACAGAAAGTTGCGGCGGTGGAATTAGGTTTTTGGCTCCGTCCCCGATCGTTTGGGGGTACGTGGATATATATAAGAGGAAGAAGTACGTCGGTGGAGCTTCGAGGGGCCCACGAGGTAGGGGGGCGCGCCCTCCACCCTCGTGACTGCCTCGTGGCTTTCTTGACGGAGGGTCCAAGTCTCCTGGATCTTATCTGATGAGAAAATCACGTTTCCGAAGGTTTCATTCTGTTTGGACTCCGTTTGATATTCCTTTTCTTCGAAACCCTAAAACAGGCAAAAACAGTAATTCTGGGCTGGACCTCCGGTTAATAGGTTAGTCCCAAAAATAATATAAAAGTGTATAATAAAGCCCAATAATGTCTAAAACAGTAGATAATATAACATGGAGCAATCAAAAATTATAGATACGTTGGAGACGTATCAGAGTGCTAATAAAGTCACTGTTGTTGGTATTGGTAAAGTCACACAATTTAGTGTTATCTTGAGCCATCATGACAAGCAACCAATCTAATACACAAGCAAACAAAAAGCAAGCGGGCAAAAAAGAGGCAAATAGAGAAAAAGAGGGAGGATAGAGAGAGAGGGCGAATAAAACGGCAAGGGTGAAGTGGGGGAGAGGAACGAGAGGCAAATGGCAAATAATGTAATGCGGGAGATAAGGATTGTGATGGGAACTTGGTATATTGACTTTTGCATAGACTCCCCGGCAACGGCGCAAGAAATCCTTCTTGCCACCTCTTGAGCACTACGTTGGATTTCCCCAAAGAGGAAGGGATGATGCAGGAAAGTAGCATAAGTATTTCCCTCAGTTTTTTGAGAACCAAGGTATCAATCCAGTAGGAGGCTACGTGCGAGTCCCTCGTACCTTCACAAAACAAATAAATCCTCGCAACCAACGTGATAAGGGGTTGTCAATCCCTACACGGCCACTTACGAGAGTGAGATCTGATAGATATGATAAGATAATATTTTTGATATTTTTATGATAAAGATGCAAAGTAAAATAAAAGCAAAGTAAAAAGCAAAGGAAATAACTAAGTATTGGAAGATTAATATGATGAAGATAGACCCCGGGGCCATAGGTTCACTAGTGGATTCTCTCAAGAGTAGAGGTATTCTACGGTGGGTGAATGAATTACTGTTGAGCAATTGACAGAATTGAGCATAGTTATGAGAATATCTAGGTATGATCTTGTATATAGGCATCACGTCCGAGACAAGTAGACCGACTCCTGCCTGCATCTACTACTATTACTCCACTCATCAACCACTATCCAGCATGCATCTAGAGTATTAAGTTCATGAAAACAGAGTAACGCCTTAAGCAAGATGACATGATGTAGAGGGATAAACTCATGCAATATGATGAAAACCCCATCTTGTTATCCTCGATGGCAACAATACAATACGTGCCTTGCTACCCCTACTGTCACTGGGAAAGGACACCGCAAGATTGAACCCAAAGCTAAGCACTTCTCCCATTGCAAGAAAGATCAATCTAGTAGGCCAAACCAAACTGATAATTCGAAGAGACTTGCAAAGATAACCAATCATACAAAAAAGAATTCAGAGAAGATTCAAATATTGTTCACAGATAGACTTGATCATAAACCCACAATTCATCGATCTCAACAAACACACCGCAAAAAGAAGATTACATCGAATAGATCTCCACAAGAGAGGGGGAGAACATTGTATTGAGATCCAAAAAAAGAGAAGAAGCCATCTAGCTAATAACTATGGACCCGTAGGTCTGAGGTGAACTACTCGCACTTCATCGGAGGGGCTATGGTGATGATGTAGAAGCCCTCCGTGATCGATGCCCCCTCCGGCGGAGCTCCTGAACAGGACCCAAGATGGGATCTCGTGGATACAGAAAGTTGCGGCGGTGGAATTAGGGTTTTGGCTCCGTATCTGATCATTTGGGGGTACGTAGGTATATATAGGAGGAAGGAGTGCGTCGGTGGAGCAACAGGGGGCTCACGAGGGTGGAGGGCGTGCCTGGGGGGTAGGCGCGCCCCCCTACCTCGTGCCCTCCTCTTTTGTTTCTTGACGTAGGGTCCAAGTCTCCTGGGTCTTGTTCGTTGAGAAAATCACGTTCCCGAAGGTTTCATTCCGTTAGGACTCCGTTTGATATTCCTTTTCTTCGAAACCCTAATATAGGCAAAAAAACAACAATTCTGGGATGGGCCTCCGGTTAGTAGGTTAGTCCCAAAAATAATATAAAAGTGGATAATAAAGCCCAATAATGTCCAAAACAGTAGATAATATAGCATGGAGCAATCAAAAATTATAGATACGTTGGAGACGTATCAAGCATCCCCAAGCTTAATTCCTGCTCGTCCTCGAGTAGGTAAATGATAAGAACAGAATTTTTGATGTGGAGTGCTACTTGGCATAATTTTAATGTAATTCTTCTTAATTGTGGTATGAATATTTAGATCCGAAAGATTCAAGACAAAAGTTCATATTGACATAAAAATAATAATACTTCAAGCATAGTAACTAAGCAATTATGTCTTCTCAAAATAACATGGCCAAAGAAAGTTCATCCCTACAAAATCATATAGTTTAGTCATGCTCCATTTTCGTCACACAAGAATGCTCTCATCATGCACAACCCCGATGACAAGCCAAGCAATTGTTTCATACCTTAGCAATCTCAAACATATAAACTTTCACCCAATATATGAGTGCGAGCCATGGACATAGCACTATGGGTGGAATAGAATATGATGAGGGGGTTATGTGGAGAAGACAAAAAACAAGAAAGTCTCACATCAACGAGGCTAATCAATTGGCTATGGAGATGCCCACCGATTGATGTTAATGCAAGGAGTAGGGATTGCCATGCAACGGATGCACTAGAGCTATAAATGTATGGAAGCTCAACAAAAGAAACTAAGTGGGTGTGCATCCAACTTGCTTGCTCACGAAGACCTAGGGCACTTGAGGAGTCCCATTGTTGGAATATACAAGCCAAGTTCTATAATGAAAAATTCCCACTAGTATATGAAAGTGACAAAACAAAAAACTCTCTATCATGAAGATTATGGTTCTACTTTGAAGCACAAGTGTGGCAAAGGATAGTAACATTGTCCCTTCTCTCTTTTTCTCTCAATTTTTGGGCCTTCCTCTCTTTTTTATGGCCTTTCTCTTTTTTTTCTCACTTGGGACAATGCTTTAGAAATTGATGATCATCACACTTCTATTTATTTACAACTCAATGATTACAACTCGATGCTAGAACAAAAGATGACTCTATATGAATGCCTTCGGCGGTGTACCGGGATATGCAATGAACCAAGAGTGACATGTATGAAGGAATTATGAACGGTGGCTTTGCCACAAATACTATGTCAACTACATGATCATGCTAAGCAAAATGAAAATGATAAATGTGTCATGATAAACAGAATGGTGGAAAGTTGCATGGCAATATATCTTGGAATGGCTATGGAAATGCCATAATAGGTAGGTATGGTGGCTGTTTTGAGGAATATATAAGGAGGTTTATGTGTGAAAGAGTGTATCATATCACGGGGTTTGGATGCACCGGCGAAGTTTGCACCAACTCTCAATGTGAGAAAGGGCAATGCACGGTACCGAAGAGGCTAGCAATGATGGAAGGGTGAGAGTGCGTATAATCCATGGACTCAACATTAGTCATAAAGAACTCACATACTTATTGCAAAAATCTACAAGTCATCAAAAACCTCTGCACTATGCACATTATCCTAGGGGGATAGATTGGTAGGAAAAGACTATTGCTCGTCCCCGACAGCCACTCATAAGGAAGACAATCAAAGAACACCCCATGTTTCAAATTTGTTACATAACATTTACCATACGTGCATGCTACGGGACTTGCAAACTTCAACACAAGCACTTCTCAAATTCACAACTACTCAACTAGCACGACTTTGATATTATTACCTCCATATCTCAAAACAATCATCAAGCATCAAACTTCTCTTAGTATTCAAAACACTCATAGGAATTTTTATACTCATCTTGAATACCTAGCATATTAGGATTATTTAAGAAAATTACCATGCTATTTAAGACTCTCAAAATAATCTAAGTGAAGCATGAGAGATCAATAGTTTCTATAAAACAAATCCACCACCGTGCTCTAAAAGATATAAGTGAAGTACTATAGCAAAACTATATAACTCAAAAGATATAAGCGAAGCACATAGAGTATTCTAACAAATTCCAAATCATGTATGGCTCTCTCAAAAGGTGTGTACAGCAAGGATGATTGTGGTAAACTAAAAATCAAAGACTCAAATCATACAAGACGCTCCAAGCAAAACACATATCATGTGGTGAATAAAAATATAGCTCCAAGTAAAGTTACCGATAGAAGTAGACGAAAAGAGGGGATGCCTTCCGGGGCATCCCCAAGCTTTGGCTTTTAGGTGTCCTTAGATTATCTTGGGGGTGCCATGGGCATACCCAAGCTTAGTCTCTTGCCACCCCTTGTTCCATAATCCATCAAATCTTTACCCAAAACTTGAAAACTTCACAACACAAAACTCAAAGTAGAAAATCTCGTGAGCTCCGTTAGCGAAAGAAAACAAAATACCACTTCAAGGTACTGTAATGAACTCATTATTTATTTATATTGGTGTTAACCCTACTGTATTCCAACTTCTCTATGGTTTATAAACTATTTTACTAGCCATAGATTCATCAAAATAAGCAAACAACACATCAAAAACAGAATCTATCAAAAACAGAACAGTCTGTAGTAATCTGTAGCTAGAGGAAGATCAGGAACTCCAAAAATTCTAAAATAAATTGCTGGACTGAGGAACTTATCTATTAATCATCTGCACAAAGAATTAACTAAATAGCACTTTCCAAATAAAAATGGCAGCAGTTGTCGTGAGCGCTAAAGTTTCTCTTTTTTACAGCAAGATTAACAAGACTTTCCCCAAGTCTTCCCAACGGTTCTACTTGGCACAAACACTAATTAAACACAAAAACACAACCTAAACAGAGGCTATATAAATTATTTATTACTAAACAGGTGCGAAAAGCAAGGAATAAAAATAAAATTGGGTTGCCTCCCAACAAGCGCTATCGTTTAACGCCCCTAGCTAGGCATAAAAAGCAAGGATAGATCTAGGTATTGCCATCTTTGGTAGGCAATCCATAAGTGGCTCTCATAATAGATTCATAAGTTAATTTAATTTTATTTCTAGGAAAGTGTTCCATGCCTTTCCTTAACGGAAATTGGAATCTAATATTTCCTTCCTTCATATCAATAATTGCACCAATCGTTCTAAGGAAAGGTCTACCAAGAATAATAGGACATGAAGGATTGCAATCTATGTCAAGAACAATAAAATATATGGGTACATAATTCCAATTTTCAACAATAAGAACATCATTAATTCTCCCCATAGGTTTTTTAATAGTGGAATCTGCAAGGTGCAAGTTTAGAGAACAATCATCAAAATCACGGGAACCTAACAAATCACACAAAGTCTTTGGAATCGTGGAAACACTAGCACACAAATCACATAAAGCATAAAACTCATGATCTTTAATTTTAATTTTAATAGTTGGTTCCCACTCACCATAAAGTTTTTTAGGGATAGAAACTTCCAATTCAAGTTTTTCTTCATAAGATTGCATCAAGGCATCAACGATATGTTTAGTGAACGCTTTATTTTGACTATAAGCGTGAGGAGAATTTAGCATGGATTGCAACAAGGAAATACAATCAATCAAAGAGCAATTTTCATAATTAAATTCCTTGAAATCCAAAATAGTGGGTTTAGCAACATCTAGGGTTTTAATTTCTTCAATCCCACTTTTATCAATTTTAGCATCAAGATCTAAAAACTCCGAATTCTTGGAACGTCTTCTAGGTAAAGGTGGATCATATGCAGTCCCATCATTATCAAGATTCATATTGCAAAACAACGATTTAAGAGGGGACACATCTATAACTTTTAGATCTTCATCTTTATTTTCATAGGAACTAGAAGAACACGCTCTTATAAAGGCATCTTTCTTAGCACGCATCCTAGCGGTTCTTTCTTTGCACTCATCAATGGAAATTCTCATGGCTTTGAGAGACTCATTGATATCATGCTTAGGTGGAATAGATCTAAGTTTCAAAGAATCAACATCAAGAGAAATTCTATCAACGTTCCTAGCCAACTCATTAATCTTAAGCAATTTTTCTTCAATCAAAGCATTGAAATTCTTTTGCAAAGTAATAAATTCTTTAATATTAGATTAAAAATCAGAGGGAATCTTATTATAATTTCCATAAGAATTGTTGTAGGAATTACCATAATTATTAGAGGGATTACTAGGATAAGGCCTAGGATTAAAATTTCCTCTATACGCGTTGTTACCAAAATTGTTCCTACCAACAAAATTCACATCCATAGATTCATTATTATTCTCAATCAAAGTAGACAAGGGCATATCATTAGGATCAGAAGAAACACTTTTACTAGCAAATAATTCCATAAGTTCATCCATCTTTCCACTCAAAACATTAATTTCTTCTATCGCGTGCACCTTTTTATTAGTAGATCTTTCAGTATGCCATTGAGAATAATTAACCACAATATTATCTAGGAGTTTAGTAGATTCTCCTAAAGTGATTTCCATAAAAGTGCCTCCCGCGGCCGAATCTAGAAGATTTCTAGAAGCAAAATTCAATCCAGCATCATTTTTTTGTATAATCATCCACAAATTCAAACCATGAGTAGGGCAATTACGTATCATTAATTTCATCCTCTCCCAAGCTTGTGCAACATGTTCATGATCCAATTTCTTAAAATTCATAATATCGTTTCTAAGGGAGATGATCTTAGAGGGAGGAAAATACTTAGAGATAAAAGCATCTTTGCACTTATTCCATGAGTCAATACTATTTTTAGGCAAAGACGAAAACCAAGCTTTAGCACGATCTCTAAGCGAAAAAGGAAATAGCTTCAATTTAACAATATCATTATCCACATCTTTCTTCTTTTGCATACCACACAAATCAACCAAGCTATTTAGATGGGTAGCGGCATCTTCACTAGGAAGGCCGGAAAACGAATCTTTCATGACAAGATTCAGCAAAGCAGTATTAATTTCACAAGACTCTATTGGGGAACGTAGCAGAAATTTAAAATTTTCTACGCATCACCAAGATCAATCTATGGAGTCATCTAGCAACGAGGGGAGATGAGTGCATCTACATACCCTTGTAGATCGCGAGCGGAAGCGCTCAAGAGAACGAGGTTGATGGAGTCGTACTCGTCGTGATCCAAATCATCGAAGATCCTAGCGCCGAACGGATGGCACCTTCGCGTTCAACACACGTACGGAGCAAGGACGTCTCCCGCGCCTTGATCCAGCAAGGAGGAGGGAGAGGTTGAGGAAGAGGGCTCCAATGGCAACACGACAGCGTGGTGGTGGAGCTGCAGTACTCCGGCAGGGCTTCTCCAAGCTCTTGCGGAGGAGGAGAGGTGTTGGGGAGGGAAGGGGCTACGCCTTGGATGGTGTGTGCAGCCCTCCCCTTGCCCCTCTATATATAGGGGAAGGAGGAAGGGGGCCGGCCCCCTCTAGATGAGATCTAGAGGGGGGGGCGGCGGCCAAGGGGAGGGGGCTTGCCCCCCAAGCAAGGGGCGCGCCCCCCTTAGGGTTTCCCCCCAACCCTAGGCGCATGGGCCCAAGGGGGGGGGGATGCGCCCAGCCCATGTAGGGCTGGTTCCCTTTCCTCTACAGCCCATTAGGCCCTACGAGAGAGGTGGTCCCTCCCGGTGGACCCCCTGAACCCCTCCGGTGGCCCCGGTACAATACTGATATGCCCCCGAACCTTTCCGGTGACCGTATGACAACTTCCTACATATAAATCTTCACCTCCGGACCATTCCGGAACTCCTCGTGACGTGCGGGATCTCATCCGGGACTCCGAACAACATTCAGTAATCACATACAAGTCTTCCTAATAACCCTAGCGTCATCGAACCTTAAGTGTGTAGACCCTACGGGTTCGGGAACCATGCAGACATGACCGAGACAACTCTCCGGCCAATAACCAACAGCGGGATCTGGATACCCATGTTGACTCCCACATGTTCCACGATGATCTCATCCGGTGAACCACGATGTCGAGGATTCAAGCAATCCCGTATACAATTCTCTTTGTCAATCGGTACGTTACTTGCCCGAGATTCAATCGTCGGTATCCCAATACCTCGTTCGATCTCGTTACCGGCAAGTCACTTTACTCGTGCCGTAATGCATGATCCCATGACCAACTACTTAGTCACACTGAGCTCATTATGATGATGCATTACCGAGTGGGCCCAGAGATACCTCTCCATCATACGGAGTGACAAATCCCAGTCTTGATTCATGCCAACCCAACGGATACTTTCGGAGATACCTGTAGTGCACCTTTATAGTCACCCAGTTATGTTGTGACGTTTGGTACACCCAAAGCACTCCTCTAGTATCCGAGAGTTGGACAATATCATGGTCTAAGGAAATGATACTTGACATTCAGAAAAGCTCTAGTAGACGAACTACATGATCTTGTGCTATGCTTAGGATTGGGTCTTGTCCATCACATCATTCTCGTGATGATGTGATCCCGTTATCAATGACATCCAATGTCCATGGTCAGGAAACCGTAACCATCTATTGATCAACGAGCTAGTCAACTAGAGGCTCACTAGGGACATGTTGTGGTCTATGTATTCACACATGTATTACGATTTCCGGATAACACAATTATAGCATGAACAATAGACAATTATCATGAACAAGGAAATATAATAATAACCATTATTATTGCCTCTAGGGCATATTTCCAATAGTCTCCCACTTGCACTAGAGTCAATAATCTAGTTACATTGTGATGAATCGAACACCCATAGAGTTCTGGTGTTGGTCATGTTTTGCTCGAGGGAGAGGTTTAGTCAACGGATCTGCGACATTTAGGTCCGTATGCACTTTACAAATATCTATGTCTCCATTTTGAACATTTTCACGAATGGAGTTGAAGCGACGCTTGATATGCCTGGTCTTTCTGTGAGACCTGGGCTCCTTGGCAAGGGCAATAGCTCCAGTGTTGTCACAGAAGAGAGTCATCGGGCCCGATGCATTGGGAATAACTCCTAAGTTGGTAATGAACTCCTTCACCCAGATTGCTTCTTGTGCTGCCTCCGAGGCTGCCATGTGTCGGGGGTTTGGTGCGACATATGCCAACGGATGGCTTATCATGGTGGGGGTGAGTAGAACATCGCCGGTGCCTGGAAACGGGATGAGGCGAAGACATGCACGCCGGCGAATCTTACCCAGCTTCGGGGCTCTCCGGGGAGATAATACCCCTACTGCTGCTCTGCGGGGTCTCCGCATGATCACTATGGCCAAGTGTTTACACGGTTGCTCCTTGAGCTGTTTCTGGTGGTAGAAGAGGGCAAGGCTAGCTCTCTCCTTCTATCTGTATGGTCTAGAACTGCTGGGATCCAACCCCCTTGCATGGGTGCCCTGGGGGGTTTAGATAGGCCTACCCCCAGGGGTACAATGGTAATTCGACTGGGCGCGGGCCCAGCCGTCAGTGCCTCCGACCTCCGACTTCTCCGCCGACTGCTGGGGCCCACCGACTGGTGGGCCCCACCGACGGGTCTGGTACGGAGCCGATAGGCCGCGTCCGCCGCGGGCGGGTCTTGCCGGCCGCTGATTACTGTAGCCGTGCTTCTGATGACGCGAGCTTGGTCATGGGGTGGGTGGCAACAGCCCCGCCGCCTGGCAGGCGATCACTGTGGCCACTCCCCATCTCATCTTGATTAATGGCGCGTGGCCCCCAGGGGAGGGCTCGGCCAACTCCCGATGGGTCCGACTGGCGGTTCTCCTGCCGTCTCCCGAGGTCTCGCTGACTGGTGGGCCCCGCTGCCTCCAGGCCGTACAGAGAAGCCGTCGTGGGCGCAGGATTTGGTACTGTGGTGCTGATGTTAGGGCCGGCCGGGCAACAGTGCCACGCCGCACGGAGATCTTCCCGGGTACGGCGTGCTGTGGCCATGCCTTCCCTTGGTAAGGGGCGGGAGTGGGCTTCACTGTAGCCATGCCTCTGCCCCATCTGAAGGAAATATGCCCTAGAGGCAATAATAAAGTTATTATTTATTTCCTTATATCATGATAAATGTTTATTATTCATGCTAGAATTGTATTAACCAGAAACATAATACTTGTGTGAATACATAGACAAACAAAGTGTCACTAGTATGCCTCTACTTGACTAGCTCGTTAATCGAAGATGGTTATGTTTCCTAACCATAAACAAAAGAGTTGTTATTTGATTAACGGGATCACATCATTAGGAGAATGATGTGATTGACATGACCCATTCCATTAGCTTAGCACCCGATCGTTTAGTATGTTGCTATTGCTTTCTTCATGACTTATACATGTTCCTATGACTATGAGATTATGCAACTCCCGTTTGCCGGAGGAACACTTTGTGTGCTACCAAACGTCACAACGTAACTGGGTGATTATAAAGGAGTACTACATGTGTCTCCAAAGGTACATGTTGGGTTGGCGTATTTCAAGATTAGGTTTTGTCACTCCGATTGTCGGAGAGGTATCTCTGGGCCCTCTCGGTAATGCACATCACTTAAGCCTTGCAAGCATTACAACCAAATGAGTTAGTTGCGGGATAATGTATTACAGAACGAGTAAAGAGACTTGCCGGCAACGAGATTGAACTAGGTATTGGAATACCGACGATCGAATCTCGGGCAAGTAACATACCGATGACAAAGGGAACGACGTATGTTGTTATGCGGTCTGACCGATAAAGATCTTCGTAGAATATGTAGGAGCCAATATGGGCATCCAGGTCCCGCTATTGGTTATTGACCGGAGACGTGTCTCGGTCATGTCTACATTGTTCTCGAACCCGTAGGGTCCGCATGCTTAAGGTTACGATGACAGTTATATTATGAATTTATGCATTTTGATGTACCGAAGGTTGTTCAGAGTCCCGGATGTGATCACGGACATTACGAGGAGTCTCGAAATGGTCGAGACATAAAGATTGATATATTGGAAGCCTATGTTTGGATATCGGAAGTGTTCCGGGTGAAATCGGGATTTTACCGGAGTACCGGGAGGTTACCGGAACCCCCCGGGAGCTATATGGGCCATGATGGACCTTAGTGGAAAAGAGAAGAGGCAGCCCCTCATGGGCCGCGCGCCCCTCCCCTCCCTTCGTCCGAATAGGACAAGGAGAGGGGGCCGGCCCCTCTCTCTCTTTTCCCCCCTCCGCGAATCCTATTCCAACTAGGATTGGGGGGGGGGAATCCTACTCCCAGACGGAGTAGGACTCTCCTGGCGCGCCCTCCTTGGCCGGCCAGCCTCCCCCCTTTATTCCTTTATATACGGAGGTAGGGGCACCCCAGAGACACACAAGTTGATCCACGTGATCTTATTCTTAGCCGTGTGCGGCGCCCCCAGCCACCATAGTCCTCGATAATATTGTAGCGGTGCTTAGGCGAGGCCCTGCAGCAGTAGTACATCAAGATCGTCACCACGCCGTCGTGATGACGGAACTCTTCCCCGACACTTTGCTGGATCGGAGTCCGGGGATCGTCATTGAGCTGAACGTGTGCTAAAACTCGGAGGTGCTGTAGTTTCGGTGCTTGATCGGTCAGGCCGTGGAGACGTACGACTACATGAACCAAACGCTTCCGTTGTCGATCTACAAGGTACGTAGATCATACTCTCCCCTCTCGTTGCTATGCATCACCATGATCTTGCGTGTGCGTAGGGAAAATTTTGAAATTACTACATTACCCAACAGTGGCATCCGAGCCTAGGTTTTATGTGTTGATGTTATATGCACGAGTAGAACACAAGTGAGTTGTGGGCGATATAAGTCATACTGCTTACCAGCATGTCATACTTTGGTTCGGCGGTATTGTTGGACGAAGCGGCCCGGACCGACATTACGCGTACGCTTACGCGAGACCGGTTCTCCCGACGTGCTTTGCACAAAGGTGGCTAGCAGGTGACAGTTTCTCCAACTTTAGTTGAACCGAGTGTGGCTACGCCCGGTCCTTGCGAAGGTTAAAACAGCACCAACTTGACAAACTATCGTTGTGGTTTTTGATGCGTAGGTAAGATTGGTTCTTGCTTAAGCCCGTAGCAGCCACGTAAAACTTGCAACAACAAAGTAGAGGACGTCTAACTTGTTTTTGCAAGGGCATGTTGTGATGTGATATGGTCAAAACGTGATGAGATATAAGTTGTTGTATGAGATGATCATGTTTTGTTAAAGTTATCGGCAACTGGCAAAACCTTATGGTTGTCTCTTTATTGCATAAGATGCAAGCGCCAAATAATTGCTTTACTTTATCGCTATGCGATAGCAATAGTTGCAAGAGCAATAGTTGGCGAGACGACCGTGTGACGACACATTGATATAGATCAAGATGATGGAGATCATGGTGTCATGCCGGTGACGATAGAGATCATGACAGTACTTTGGAGATGGAGATCAAAGGCGCAAGATGATGATGGCCATATCATGTCACATATTTTGATTGCATATGATGTTTATCTTTTATACATCTTATTTTGCTTAGTTTGACGGTAGCATTTTAAGATGATCTCTCACTAATTATCAAGAAGTGTTCTCCCTGAGTATGCACCGTTGCGAAAGTTCTTCGTGCTGAGACACCACGTGATGATCGGGTGTGATAGGCTCTACGTTCAAATACAACGGGTGCAAAACAGTTGCACACGCGGAATACTCAGGTTATACTTGACGAGCCAAGCATATACAGATATGGCCTCGGAACACGGAGACCGAAAGGTCGAGCGTGAATCATATAGTAGATATGATCAACATAGTGATGTTCACCAATGAAACTACTCCATCTCACGTGATGATCGGACATGGTTTAGTTGATTTGGATCACGTAATCACTTAGAGGATTAGAGGGATGTCTATCTAAGTGGGAGTTCTTAAGTAATATGATTAATTGAACTTAAATTTATCATGAACTTAGTCCTGGTAGTATTTTGCAAATTATGTTGTAGATCAATAGCTCGCGTTGTTGTTTCCCTGTGTTTATTTTAATGTGTTCCTTGAGAAAGCAAAGTTGAAATATGATGGTAGCAATTACACGGACTGGGTCCGTAACTTGAGGATTATCCTCATTGCTGCACAGAAGAATTACGTCCTGGAAGCACCGCTGGGTGCCAGGCCTGCTGCAGGAGCAACGCCGGATGTTATGAACGTCTGGCAGAGCAAAGCTGATGACTACTCGATAGTTCTGTGTGCCATGCTTTACGGCTTAGAATCGGGACTTCAACGACGTTTTGAACGTCATGGAGCATATGAGATGTTCCAGGAGTTGAAGTTAATATTTCAAGCAAATGCCCGGATTGAGAGATATGAAGTCTCCAATAAGTTCTATAGCTGCAAGATGGAGGAGAACAGTTCTGTTAGTGAGCATATACTCAAAATGTCTGGGTATAATAATCACTTGATTCAATTGGGAGTTAATCTTCCAGATGATTGCGTCATTGACAGAATTCTTCAATCACTGCCACCAAGCTACAAGAGCTTCGTGATGAACTATAATATGCAAGGGATGAATAAGACTATTCCCGAGCTCTTCGCGATGCTGAAAGCTGCGGAGGTAGAAATCAAGAAGGAGCATCAAGTGTTGATGGTCAACAAGACCACTAGTTTCAAGAAAAAGGGCAAAGGAAAGAAGAAGGGGAACTTCAAAAAGAACGGCAAGCAAGTGGCTACTCAAGAGAAGAAACCCAAACCTGGTCCTAAGCCTGAGACTAAGTGCTTCTACTGCAAAGGGACTGGTCACTGGAAGCAGAACTGCCCCAAGTATTTGGCGGATAAGAAGGATGGCAAAGTGAACAAAAGTATATTTGATATACATGTTATTGATGTGTACTTTACTAGTGTTTATAGCAACCCCTCAGTATTTGATACTAGTTCAGTTGCTAAGATTAGTAACTCGAAATGGGAGTTGCAGAATAAACAGAGTTAAGGGTGAAGTGACGATGTGTGTTGGAAGTGGTTCCAAGATTGATATGATCATCATCGCACACTCCCCTATACTTTCGGGATTAGTGTTGAACCTAAATAAGTGTTATTTGGTTTTTGCGTTGAGCATGAATATGATTTGATCATGTTTATTGCAATACGGTTATTCATTTAAGTAAGAGAATAAATTGTTGTTCTGTTTACATGAATAAAACCTTATATGGTTACACATCCAATGAAAATAGTTCGTTGGATCTCGATCGTAGTGATACACATAATCATAATATTGAAACCAAAAGATGCAAAGTTAATAATGATAGTGCAACTTATTTGTGGCACTACCGTTTAGGTCATATTGGTGTAAAGCGCATGAAGAAACTCCATGCTGATGGGCTTTTGGAATCACTTGATTATGAATCAGTTGATGCTTGCGAACCATGCCTCATGGGCAAGATGACTAAGACTTTGTTCTTCGGAACAATGGAGCGAGCAACAGATTTGTTGGAAATCATACATACTGATGTATGTGGTCCGATAAATATTGAGGCTCGCGACAAGTATCATTATTTTCTGATCTTCACAGATGATTTGAGCAGATATGAGTATATCTACTTGATGAAACATAAGTCTGAAACATTTGAAAAGTTCAAAGAATTTCAGAGTGAAGTGAAAAATCATCGTAACAAGAAAATAAAGTTTCTACGATCTGATCGTAGAGAAGAGTATTTGAGTTACGAGTTTGGCCTTCAGTTTAAAACAATGTGAAATAGTTTCACTACTCACGCCACCTGGAACACCACAATGTAATGGTGTGTCCGAACGTCATAACCATACTTTATTAGATATGGTGCAATCTATGATGTCTCTTACCGATCTACCACTATCATTTTGGGGTTATGCATTAGAGACAGCTGCATTCACATTAAAAGGGCACCATCTAAATCTGTTGAGACGACACCGTATGAACTATGGTTTGGCAAGAAACCAAAGTTGTCATTTCTTAAAGTTTGGGGTTGCGATGCTTACATGAAAAAGTTTCATCCTGATAAGCTCAAACTCAAATCGGAGAAGTGCGTCTTCATAGGATACCCAAAAGAAAATATTGGGTACACCTTCTATCATAGATCCGTAGGCAAGATATTCGTTGCTTAGAATGGATCCTTTCCAGAGAAGGAGTTTCTCTCGAAAGAAGTGAGTGGGAGGAAAGTAGAACTTGATGAGGTAACTGTACCTGCTCCCTTATTGGAAAGTAGTTCATCACAGAAATCTGTTCCTATGACTACTACACCAATTAGTGAGGAAGCTAATGATGATGATCATGTAACTTCAGATCAAGTTACTACCAAATCTCGTAGGTAAACCAGAGTGAGATCCACACCAGAGTGGTACAGTAATCCTATTCTGGAAGTCATGTCACTAGACCATGACGAACTTGCGAACTATGAGGAAGCGATGATGAGCCCAGATTCCGCGAAATGGTTTGAGGCCATGAAATCTGAGATATGATCCATGTATGAGAACAAAGTATGGACCTTGATGGATTTGCCCGATGATCGGCAAGCCATAGAAAATAAATGGATCTTCAAGAGGAAGACGGACGCTGATAGTAGTGTTACTATCTACAAAGCTAGAATTGTCGCAAAAGGTTTTCGACAAGTTCAAGGTGTTGACTACGATGAGATTTTCTCACTCGTATCTATGCTTAAGTCTGTCCGAATCATGTTAGCAATTGCCGCATTTTATGAAATGTGGCAAATGGATAAACAAAACTGCATTCCTTAATGGATTTACTAAAGAAGAGTTGTATACGATGCAACTAGAAGGTTTTGTCGATCCTAAAGGTGTTAACTAAATATGCAAGCTCCAGCGATCCACCTATGGACTGGTGCAAAAATCTCGGAGTTGGAATATACGCTTTGATAAGTTGATCAAAGCATATAGTTTTATACAGACTTGCGGTGAAGCCTGTATTTACAAGAAAGTGAGTGGGAGCACTACAACATTTCTGATAAGTATATGTGAACAACATATTGTTGATCGGAAATAATGTATAATTTTTTGGAAAGCATAAAGGAATATTTGAAAGGAGTTTTTCAAAGAAAGACCTCGATAAAGCTACTTACATATTGAGCATCAAGATCTATAGAGATAGATCAAGACGCTTGATAAGTTTTTCAATGAGTACATACCTTGACAAGATTTTGAAGTAGTTCAAAATGGAACAGTCAAAGAAAGAGTTCTTGCCTGTGTTGCAAGGTGTGAAATTGAGTAAGACTCAAAGCCCGACCACGGCAGAAGATAGAAATAGAATGAAAGTCATTCCCTATGCCTCAGCCATAGGTTCTATAAAGTATGCCATGCTGTGTACCAGATCTATTGTATATCCTACACTGTGTTAAGAAAGTGAGTACAATAGTGATCTAAGAGTAGATCACTAGACAACGGTCAAAATTATCCTTAGTGGAATAAGGAAATATTTCTCAATTATGGAGGTGACAAAAAGGTTCGTCGTAAAAAGTTACGTCGATGCAAATTTTGACACAGATCTGGATGACTCTAAGTCTCGATCTAGATACATATTGAAAGTGGGAGCAATAAGCTAGAGTAGCTCCGTGCAGAGCATTGTTGACATAGAAATTCGCAAAATACTTACGGATCTGAATATGGCAGACCCGTTGACTAAAATTATCTCACAAGCAAAACATGATCACACCTTACTACTCTTTGGGTGTTAATCACATAGAGATGTGAACTAGATTACTGACTCTAGTAAACCCTTTTGGGTGTTGATCACATATCGATGTGAACTATGGGTGTTAATCACATGGTGATGTGAACTATTGCTGTTAAATCACATGGCGATGTGAACTAGATTATTGACTCTAGTGCAAGTGCGAGACTGAAGGAAATATGCCCTAGAGCAATAATAAAGTTATTATTTATTTCCTTATATCATGATAAATGTTTATTATTCATGCTAGAATTGTATTAACCGGAAACATAATACTTGTGTGAATACATAGACAAACAAAGTGTCACTAGTATGCCTCTACTTGACTAGCTCGTTAATCGAAGATGGTTATGTTTCCTAACCATAAACAAAAGAGTTGTTATTTGATTAACGGGATCACATCATTAGGAGAATGATGTGATTGACATGACCCATTCCATTAGCTTAGCACCCGATCGTTTAGTATGTTGCTATTGCTTTCTTCATGACTTATACATGTTCCTATGACTATGAGATTATGCAACTCCCGTTTGCCGGAGGAACACTTTGTGTGCTACCAAACGTCACAACATAACTGGGCGATTATAAAGGAGTACTACAGGTGTCTCCAAAGGTACATGTTGGGTTGGCGTATTTCGAGATTAGGTTTTGTCACTCCGATTGTCGGAGAGGTATCTTTGGGCCCTCTCAGTAATGCACATCACTTAAGCCTTGCAAGCATTGCAACCAAATGAGTTAGTTGCGGGATGATGTATTACAGAACGAGTAAAGAGACTTGCCGGCAACGAGATTGAACTAGGTATTGGAATACCGACGATCGAACCTCGGGCAAGTAACATACCGATGACAAAGGGAACGACATATGTTGTTATGCGGTCTGACCGATAAAGATCTTCGTAGAATATGTAGGAGCCAATATGGGCATCCAGGTCCCGCTATTGGTTATTGACCGGAGACGTGTCTCGGTCATGTCTACATTGTTCTCGAACCCGTAGGGTCCGCATGCTTAAGGTTACAATGACAGTTATATTATGAGTTTATGCATTTTGATGTACCGAAGGTTGTTCAGAGTCTCGGATGTGATCACGGACATGACGAGGAGTCTCGAAATGGTCGAGACATAAAGATTGATATATTGGAAGCCTATGTTTGGATATCGGAAGTGTTCCGGGTGAAATCGGGATTTTACCGGAGTACCGGGAGATTACCGGAACCCCCCGGGAGCTATATGGGCCATGATGGGCCTTAGTGGAAAAGAGAAGAGGCAGCCCCTCATGGGCCGCGCGCCCCTCCCCTCCCTTGGTCCGAATAGAACAAGGAGAGGGGGCCGGCCCCTCTCTCTCTTTTCCCCCCTCCGCGAATCCTATTCCAACTAGGATTGGGGGGGGGGGGAATCCTACTCCCAGAGGGAGTAGGACTCTCCTGGCGCGCCCTCCTTGGCCGGCCAGCCTCCCCCCTTTAGTCCTTTATATACGGAGGCAGGGGCACCCCAGAGACACACAAGTTGATCCACGTGATCTTATTCTTAGCCGTGTGCGGCGCCCCCAGCCACCATAGTCCTCGATAATATTGTAGCGGTGCTTAGGCGAAGCCCTGCAGCAGTAGTACATCAAGATCGTCACCACGCCGTCGTGCTGACGGAACACTTCCCTGACACTTTGCTTGATCGGAGTCCGGGGATCGTCATCGAGCTGAACATGTGCTAAAACTCGGAGGTGCCGTAGTTTCAGTGCTTGATCAGTCGGGCCGTGGAGACGTACGACTACATAAACCAAACGCTTCCATTGTCGATCTACAAGGTACATAGATCATACTCTCCCCTCTCGTTGCTATGCATCACCATGATCTTGCGTGTGCGTAGGGAAATTTTTGAAATTACTACATTACCCAACACCATCCCCTTTGATGAGGTCATGGGTTTGCTGGAGTCGCCGGCCGACTCCCCAAAGCTGGCTTCTCTGGAAGTCGTCCCTGGAACTCGGCCGTGAGCGGGCAGTCGGCCGCCCTGCCGTTGACTCGTCAGGAGACGGCTCTTCGCCCTGGGTTCTTGAGGGGCGCAGCCTGCCCCGATGTCTTGAAAGGTTATGGGACTCGGGTTGGCCTACCCGTGGCCCATTACTCCGACAGTAGTCCCCGAAGCTGGTGAGGCGCCACGGACAATCGGCCGAGAAGCCTCAGCAGTTTCTCTTTCCGGGTGCTCAACACATGGCCTTGATTAACTTCTGTCGGGCCGTCTAGAAGGAGTCGGACTTGCTCAACTCGGACTTCACTTAATTTCGACTTGCTCGGTATCTCGAACGTTGCGACGGGATTTCAAGTGGTGTGCTAGCTAAGCCTCCAGGCCACCGCCCGTTCTTGGCCTGTCACACGAGGGCACGTGGCTAGGCCGTCCTGCCAGCCCACGCGTGCGACGGGACAGGCCCACAGGCGGGCCCGCCACTACCGCGCCTCGGCGCCCGAGCGGATCCGCTGCGGCCCCGGTGGACAGTTGGGATTCCCGTGGAGTTACTGCGCGCAGTAACTTTACGTGGATCAGGGGGGTCGTGGGGTTGTGGGCGCAGTAAATCCCCATGTCCGCCCCCTCGGCTTCGCAGCCCACAGGGCTATAAGTAGGGGGAAGAGGGGGGCATGCGTGCCCCTCCTTCCCACTACTCTTCGCTCTCTTCCTCCTTGCTGCTCCTCGCACTCCTTCCTCTTCTCTTCTTCGCTCCGCCGCACGCCCAAGCTCCGGCGAACGCTGCGGCGACAGCTTGCGATGAGTTCTTCCTCCGCTGCCGCGCCTCCCCCAGTGCGTTCCGGCACCTGGGACGGTTCTGAGGTTCATGAAGACCACATTGAGTTCCTCCGCCGGACCCGTCGGCTTCCCGGCGAGGACCGCGTGCAGGTGCGTCTTGCGCCGGAGGGGGAGATTTCCCCCACCCTGCAGGAGGGCGAGCGGGTCATCTTCCGCTCGCACTGCCTGCGCGGGATGGGGCTGCCAGCGAGCAGCTTTTTTCGGTCTTTCTTGGAGTTCTACGGCCTCCAGCCGCACCACCTCACCCCCAACACAGTGGTGCTGCTGTCCGCCTTCGTGGCCTTGTGCGAAGGCTTCCTCGGAGTCCTCCCCACCCTCGAGCTCTGGGGGGAGTTCTTCTTCTCCAAGCTTGGCACCCAGGCCGCGGGCGTGCTGGCTCAATGCAGCGCCTTCATCGCCATGCGAAGGTCAGGAGCCGACAACCCCTTCCCCTCCATCTCGCTGATAAAGTCGGTGAAGATATGGCAGAGATCCTACTTCTACGTTAGGAACGTCGCCACGAGGGGCGACTGGGTCAATCTGCCGGCTTTCGAAGCCGGCCCGCTGGCTGGGAGACTGCCCAAGTGGTCGTACCGGGCCAGGTCGCTGACGCCTGCGGGAACCGACGCCATCACGTGACTCCGAGTGCTGACGCAGTCGGAGGGTCTGACTGGTCCAGACCTGCTGGCCGCCTTCATCTCGCGCCAAGTTCTACCACTCCAAGGCCGCCCTCACATGATATGCCAGATGAGCGGGCACCGCGACCCGAGTCGGATGTGCACCAAGGACATGCCTCACGAAGAGGTGGCCTTCATGGCGAACTACCTCTCGGACAGCAGGCTCCTGGAGGACTGGCGATTTGGCAAGGAGCCGTACTCCCGCGCCAACCCCCCGCCCGTGGTGAGTCGCCTTTCTTTTCTTTCTTTAGATTGTCTTCTTCTTGCCGAGTTTTGTTTTGACCAGTCGGCTCTGGTTAGAATCCCCTTCTTCACCCACCAGCCGGCACCTCGGGGCCGGCCCGTGAGTTCGTCCCGACCGGGCGGAGAGCGACATCGACGACCCCGATCCGGGGGCGGCGGCTCTGGAAGACAACGTCGAGGGAGGAGGAGGGACAGCAGGCGACTTCAGGCCTTCGGCTACCTTCGCCGACTGGCCTGAAGACAGCACCGAGGGAGAAGTCGCCCCTCGCCATCGGCCAGGATCCAGCCAGCCTGGCATGGGCTCTTCTGCCGCGCCAGGCGCTCCAGGCGGCGGGAAGAAGCACAGGGCCGTGCCGACCTTGTTCGGCAGTCGGCCGAAGAAGCCCAAGGGCTCGGCTGCGGCGACCCGGCGGGACGAGGCAGCCGCGAAGGCCATCCGCTTCCGTAGGGAAGTGAAGAAGCCACCGTTGGTCTCCGCGTAAGTATTCTGTCTTCAAAGTTTTGTTCTTTCTTCGTGATTTGTCTGAGTCTCTGCTTGCCCCTCTTTCTTCAGGGCTCCCCTCTCTCTTGAGCGGGTCGCCGCCGCCTCCGTCATGGGGTCAGCGGAGACGTCCGCCACCACTTGGTGGATTGACCCCGCTGCTGACCTCCGGGAGGTGACGGAGCGGAATGCGCAGGAGAGGCGCAACGAAGAAGAGGCCCTCCGCCCGGAGAAGGCGGAGGCCGACAGGGCGGAGGCCTCCGCTAAGAAAAAACAAGCGGAGGCCGAAGCCGCCGCCGCGGTGAAGCAGCAGGCTGAGGAAGCCGCACGTCGCCAGTCGGCCTTGCTTGTCACCCCGCTGAACTCTGCGTCGCCGCCTCCAGAGTTCACGGGGCCAACTGGAGAAGCCGGCGGGGAGAACCTCGTCGAGGAGAGGGAAGGCAGCGACCCCTCTACTCGGGACGCGCACGTTCCGCCGCCGCCTCCGCCGCCATCTGAAGGCGCGCAAGGTGAGCAGCCAGCGGACCCTCCGGTGCCACCGACCGAAGACGAGGCCGTGGCGAGGCTACTCCTCCAAGTTGGCTCGCCAACGCGCCGTCATTTGGAGAAGGCGACTTCGGCACCCCGCCCCCTGGAAGCCGGCACCGCCAGCTCGGCGGCCCCAGACGCCGAAGCGACGAGCGCCGCACCTGTTGGGTGGGTGCGAGGAGGCGGCACAGGCGCTCCTGGACGTCCAGGCGAAGCTCCGTGCTGAGGGCGACACTCTCCAGAGTTGCACCAAGGCGTTCCTAGCGTCGCGAGCAGCCGTCCGGGTATGTTTTTTCCTTTGGTCTTTGTTTTCTTGCTCCTCTCTGTGGGGGCATGCCAGCGCACCCACTGGGTGTAGTCCCCGAGTTTCGGGCCGGCTGCTGAGCAGGCGGCCCGGAACTCCAATTGATGAACTTCTGGGTACTAACTTTGTCTGAAATGCTTGTCGCAGGATTACCACAACCTCCGCGTCACTGCCTTCAACCGTAATATTGAAGAGCTGGGCAAGCGGTCCGCCGACTTGGCGGAGAGCCGGAGTAAGTCCCCTTCTTTTTTTCTACGGGGGCGCGCTAGCGCACCCGTGGGCTGTAGTCCCTGAGATTCGGGCCGACTGCTGAGCAGTCGGGCCGGATCTCCCCGGCGACCTACTTTATTGACGACTGTTATCTTTCTTCCTTTCCTTCAGGAGCCAACGCTGCTCTTCAACAGCAGCTGAGCGAAGCCAGCTCCGCCCTACGCGCCAAAGGGGAGGAGTGCAGCAAGCTCGCCACAGAGCGCGATCTGCTGGCCACTCAGTTGGCAGAGCAGAAGGAGCTGCTTGTGAAGTCGCAGAGGGAGGCGGAGGAGGTGGAAACCGCCCTCTTGGCCGAGTTCGCGGGCGAGCGCTCCTCCTGGTCTGACAAGGAGGTGCTGCTGTCCTCCGGCTTCCACGAGATTGAAGACATCGTTGATGGTGAGCCTCTTTTATTTTCTTTCTTCGAGCTGCCGACTTAGATCGTGCCGACTCCTGGTTTTTGACTTGCTTCTTCGTTTCTTCGTGTCTATGCAGACTTCTTCCCTGGGCAGTCGCTGGCCGCCATCCATGCCATCGAGGCTGACCGTGAAGGTCGGAGGGCGGAGGGTGCAGAGATTGCCGACGATGCCCCCCGAACTCTTGATGAGCATGTCCTGAGCATTGAGGCTCGCCTCCGGCCGGCTCACCGGATGCTGCGCCGACTCCAGCGTGTTGGTGCCTAGGCGATTGCCTCCCTTTGGTCGGATATGCAGGCTCCGCGCACCCCCAGCCTGACGGCCAACTGGCTGGAGGTCGCGGCTGGTCGTCTTGAGGCCTGGAAGGGCTCTTCGGCCTGGGCTGGAGCGCGCCGGGCCTTGGAGTTCGTCAAGGCGTGGTACCCGGGGCTGGATCTAGACCGGTTGGCCATGCTTCGGTCGGAGGCCCAGCCGGAGCTTGCGGCTGCGGAAGACGCCCTCGTCAAACGTGCTGCGGCGATCGCCGAGTACACCGACACTAGCATCTTCGTCCCCGAGCGGTCTGAAGATGGTGAGGAGGTGCCGCCGGAGTGGTTTGGGATGAACCCAGACTACGGCGAAGACTCGGCGGAGGTGATTGGCTCCAGTGTCGAGGAGGAGGACGAAGCGGAGGATGGAGGCGAGGCGGAGGCACCAGAAGACGGAGCAGACGACCAGCCTCAGCCCGACCGCGCCTCCAGCAATGAGCCGCGTGCGACCGAGTTGACTGCCGCCGGAGATGATCAAGCCGAGACTAGCCAGCCGGCTGCCCCGACGCCTGATGCTGGCGCCTCCTCCGACCCTCCGAATCCGTCTGCTGCCTCCTAAGTTGCCGCTGTATCTTTTATTTTATCTGCTTCAGTAGTCTTTGAAGAACTTGTTAATTCACACAATTCCACCCGCGGGGTGTATTTTGAACCTCTACTCGACAATTCGGCCAGAGACCTATGTTATGTAAATATATATATCTATCTTTTCTTGCTCATTGTTCGTTTGGCTTTTTTCTTTTGCCGCTTTCTCTTAGTTGCCTGCCTTGCCAATCGGACAGCCGCTCTGTGGACTGTTGCTGGATCAAGTGCTAGGCTACTTTGGGAAAGCAAGTACTTAGCCGATTTCAAGATTGTTTGAGCAAGTTGGATAGAAGACGACAATCCGACTATCCGAGAGTCGGTTTGCGAGAAAGGCTGGAAGCCGTCTTGAGCTATGTTTTATGCTTTGAGCCCTTAACCCTTTTTCATGCGAACACCCATTCTACCTTACCTCTGCCCACCGTACAGTCACTCTACGAGCTGCGGCTTCTGAAGGAAGACGGTTTAGGCGTTTACACACTACTTGTCCGACTGCAGGAAGCATTTCATAGTGCAAGGCGGCAAGTCCCCGGGTCGACTTGTCGAGCCCGGTGCCAAGCGGCATGACAAAGAGTAACATATTTGTAGGCATAATTTTTATCATACAGACAAAAGAGGGCAGTCCCCGAGCTCGTCTCGGGGGCCCCGAAGTCTTGGTACTTTAATACAAAAGGTAGCATGGTACATACTGCATCAACTGTAAAATCTTCGAAGGAGATTTGCATTCCATGGCCGCTCTGTCTCCTTGCCGGAGTCGTCCCTCTTGCGTGCTCGGGGCTTCTGAGCGTCGATCAGGTAGTAGGAATCGTTGCCCAGTACTTTGCTGATGATGAAAGGGCCTTCCCAAGGTGCCGACAGCTTGTGCTGGCCGGCTATTCGCTGGATCAGCCGGAGCACAAGGTCGCCTTCTTGGAAAGATCTTGGCCTGACCTTCCTGTTGTGGTATCAGCGCAGGCTCTGCTGGTAGATGCTGGACCGGCTGAGTGCCAACAGCCGGCCCTCTTCCAGCAGATCGACGCCGTCTTGTCGTGCTTCTTCTGCTTCCTCCTCGGTGTACATGGCGACCCGTGGGGAGTCAAACTCTATGTCCGTTGGGATGACAGCTTCGGCACCGTAGACGAGGAAGAAGGGCGTGAAGACGGTTGACTTGTTTGGAGTCGTGCGCAGACTCCAAAGGACGGCTGGCAGCTCGTCGAGCCAGCAGCCAGCCGAGCGCTCTGGAGGCTCGATCAACCGAGGCTTGATGCTGGACAGGATGAGGCCGTTTGCTCGCTCCACTTGGCCGTTTGACTGCGGATGGGCGACGGACGCTAGGTCCAGTCGGATGCCCTGTGCTGCGCAGAAACGGGCCAAGGCGCCTTTGGCAAAATTTGTGCCGTTGTCGGTGATGATGCTGTGTGGTATGCCGTACCGAATGGTGATATCGGTGATGAAGGTCACGGCAGTCGGACCGTTCAGTTTCTTAATTGGCTTCGCTTCTACCCACTTGGCGAACTTGTCCACTGCGACAAGTAGGTGAGTTAAACCACCTCGTGCTGTCTTGAATGGTCCCACCATGTCTAGACCCCAAACTGCGAAAGGCCAGGCAATGGGGATGGTCTTGAGCGCAGAAGCCGGCTGGTGCGGCTTGGAGCTGAACTTCTGGCACCCTTTGCATTTTTGGACCAACTCCTTGGCCTCTTCTAAGGCAGTCAGCCAGAAGAAACCGTGCCGAAAGGCTTTGGCGACGAGTGCTCTTGAAGCCGCATGGTGGCCGCATTCGCCTTGATGGATGTCTTTGAGAATCGCCTAGCCTTGCTCTGGCTCTACGCAGCGCTGGTAGACACCAGTGACGCTGCGCCTAGCCAGCTCTCTGTTGACTACGGTATAGGCTGCCGCCCGACGTTGTACTTGACGAGCTGAGGTCTCATCAGTTGGTAGCTCTTTGTTCACCAGGAATTTGAGGATGGACTGGGCCCATGAGGGTGCTGCTATTTCTTCGACTACCAGAACTGCGACTTGGACGAGGGCGGCAGGGCTGGGAGGCGGCAGGTTGGAGTCAACAGCCGCTTGCTGGGTTGATGAAGTCCCCAGGCCGACTGGCGCGGTCCTTGGGCCGAGTTCTGGAATCTTCGAGTCCGCCACCGCAGTCCCCGGGCCGGGCTCGACTGTGGCGGCTATGGAGTCATCCGCCAAAGTCCCCGTTCCGTCTGCCGGAGCTCTGGAGTCGGATCCGCCGTTTTCGGGAGGGGCCGGCACAAAAATGGAGTCTGATTCTGCTGAAGGCTTGACAGACGGCTTGAGGAGGCGTTGAAGGGCGACGCCAGATGGTATTGCTTGGCGGGTAGAGCCGATTCCTGCCAAGGCGTCTGCTTGGTCGTTGTCGTTTCTTGGCACATGGAGGAACTCGCACCATTCGAAATACCCGCTGAGTTGCTGCACGAGGAAACGGTAGCTCGCCATGTTTGCGTCTTTCGCGTCCCAGTCGCCGGATGACTGCTGGACCACTAAGTCCCAGTCGCCGGATGACTGCTGGACCACTAAGTCCGGCGGATGCTAAGTTCTTTGGCAAGCCGGAGCCCGTGAATGAGCGCCTCATACTCGGCAACATTGTTGGAGGCGGAAAAATGGATTTGCAGTGCATACTTGAGCTTGTCGTCTTTGGGAGAGGTGAGGACGACGCCGGCTCCCAAGCCGGTGCGCATCTTGGAGCCGTCGAAATGCATCCGCCAATGGGTTAGCTTGATCTCGTGATATCCTGAGTATGCATCCAAGAAACTCAACAACTCGCATCCGGCTGTGGAGTCTATCACTTGGTCAATTCTTGGTAGAGCAAACGGGTCCTTGGGGCATGCCTTGTTGAGGCTCGTGTAGTCAATACACATTCGCCATTGCTTGTTCTTCTTTAGCACCAGGACCGGATTTTCCAGCCACTCCAGGAAGAAAACTTCCATAATGAAGCCGGCTGCTAGGAGTCGGGCTATCTCTTCTCCGACAACTCTTCTCTTTTCTTCTGATAAGCGGCGCAGGGGCTGCCTGACCGGCTTTGCATCAGATCGGACATGTAACTTGTGCTCGGCGAAATCCGTCGGTACACCTGGCATGTCTTTGGGAGACCATGCGAAGATGTCCCGATTCTCACGGAGGAAATCGACGAGCTCGCCTTCCTATTTGCTGTCGAGGTTTGCACCTATGACGGCGTACCTCTCTGGGTGCTCCGGATCCAAGGGTATCTTCTTTGTCTCTTTGGCCGGCTTGAACGAACCTTCGGCTTCCGACTCCTTTGGGTCGGGCGATATCTCCGGCTGCTTGCCGGCCATCGCCACAACTCGTTCAAGGAGTCGCTTCTCGGCTGCGATCACCAGGGACTCGGCCAGCCGACTGCTCTTGGCCACGCAAGCGGACGACTTCCGCTAGTCGCCGGCCACAGTCAGAATTCCCCTGGAACTGGGCATCTTCATCTTGAGGTAGGCGTAGTGGGGGACCGCCATGAACTTGGCGAAGGCGGGTCGGCCAAGTAGCGCATGGTATGGGCTCTCAAGGTCCACCACCTCAAACCAAATAGACTCTCTTCGGAAGTGATCTTTGTCCCCAAAGAGGACGTCAATCAGGATCTTGCCGATTGGTGAGCAGGAAAGCCCAGGAACAATGCCGTGGAACACAGTCCGGCTGTTCTGAAGCTGTCTTTGCTTGATTCCTAACTTCTCCATGGTGCCCTTGTACAGGATATTGATGCTGCTTCCCCCGTCTATCAGAACTCGCGAGAAACACGCGGACCGTTTGTCTGTGGCAAAGGTGGCGTCCAGGACCAAGGCGTAGGAGCCCGGACTCGGCATCACTTCTGGGTGGTCAACCCTGCTCCAGCTGATGGGCTTCTCAAACCAGTGCATGAACTCTGGCGTCTCTGAGGCTACTGAGTTCACCTCTTGTCGCTGCAGCTGCCTGCTGCGTCGATCATCAGCCACACTAGTGAACACCACATAGGCTCCATGCTTTTCAGGGTATTCGTCTTGCACCGCGCCGACCGGCCTGACTGCCGGCTGCTGGGGCGGAGGCGGCAGCCCAACAGGCGGGGGTGGCAGGAGGCCGTCTCCCTTGGCGATCCTGGTGAGCCAGTGGCACTTCCAGGTGGTGTGATTCGACGGCTTCGCGCCGCTATGGAATTTGCAAGGTCCATCCAAGGTCTGCTCATAGGAGAAGGCCGGCAACCAGTTCGGCTTGCCGCCTTTCTGTCGCTTGGGCGGAGGCTGCTCTTCTGGCTGCTGGGCTTCAACGGCCGCGACCTGCCAGCTGCCGGAAGCCGGCTGCGGGGCCTTGCGCTTGTTGTCGTCCTGCTGTTGTCGCCGGCCGGCGTCTGCCGCCGAAGTTCTTGGAGCCTGAGGAGCTAGTTTGCCAGTCGTGCTGATTTGAATTTCCGCCTTCATGGAGGAGTCGACCGTGGCGTACTTGTCCGCTATGATCAGCAGCTCGTCGAGAATTTCTGGCTCGTCGCAGAGGAGCTTGTGCTTGAGGAGGGTGCCTTCTCAGCACCCGGCTGTGAAGTACTCGATGGCCTGCACCTCGTGCACGCCCTCGCAGGAGTTCTAGAGCTCAGCCCAACGCGTGAGGTAGTCGCGAGTTGACTCGTCAGGACCTTGCACACACAAGGAGAGCTGACGAGGCTTGGGAGGACGCTTGTACGTGCTGGTGAAGTTGCGGACGAACGCTTCAGTGAAGTCAACCCAGCTGTTGATGCTGCGGGGCTTTAGGCTTTTCAGCCATGTCCGGGCTGTGCCCTAGAGCATGAGCGGAACGTACTTTATGGCGACACGCTTGTTGCCGTTTGCTATGCTGACAGCCATGGAATAGTCGACTAGCCAGTCTTCCGGCTTCACGGAGCCGGTATACTTGGGTGTGTCTCTTGGGAGCGTGAACCCTTTGGGAAAGGGCTCGTCCCGAATGCGGGGCCCGAAACAAGGCAGACCCAGCTCGTCTTCTTCTTCCAGCGCCAGGGACCGGTGAAGTCGGTCGATCCGGTGGCGGGCGTCATTCTCTCCAACTCACTCTCGGCAGCCAAGGTGGTCACCGAGAGTCGGATGGTCAATAGGTGGCGCGGAGACTCGCCTCTCCTTGCGGGGAGGGGGAGGCGGACAGTCGTCCCGTTGTTCCATTGCTCTCGGGCGGCCATCTCGGTCGCGCTCTATGGTAATGCGAGTCCGACTGTGGCTGACAGCCGGCTCCTTGTCCTTTCTTCCTTGGGCGCCGCCAGTCGGCGTCCGAGACGTCGCGCCTTGATCTCGGTGCGGGTCGTCGTTTGGCCGCTGCGGCGCCTCCATGCGGCAGCTGGCCTCATTCTGCGCGGCGGCCGCGTCGAGGAGCCGCTGGACTCACTCCATCATGAGGCGGCGTTATTCGCGCTCGAAATTGTCCAGCTCATCTGCCGCTGCCTGGGCGGCTCGGATGTTCTCCGCTGGTGTAGCGTACACGGGGCGGCTAGCCCCAAATAGGCTGGTGATGGCTATGCCGCGCTGCTGGACCGCGCCAAGGCGGCTGGGCCCCGCCGGGGCTGGCGAGCCGCCAACGGCGCGATCCATCTCCCGCTGGTAAGCTTCTGACAAGCGTCTCATGTTGGCCAGCTTCTTCGCGCCTTCAACGAGCTGAAGGCGGCGCGCTTCTAACGTCTCTGCGTCAGCATCTTCCGGAATGGGCGCAGTCAGGTCTTGCAGCACTGCGCCGAGTGAGTCGGGCGCTCCTCCACCAGGGAACTCGTCATGACTGATGACTAGCACCTCAGTGACGGTGCTTCCGTCGCTCTCTGCATGGGGGAGAGGTTCGTCGTAGACCACCACGTTGGTGGGGAACGCGTGGATCGACGCGGTGTCGGAGTCGACCAACATCGGGTCGGTGGAGCCTACGGACTCCAAGTCTACAGCAGGCTCGCCGGAAACGTGGAGTTGATCGAGGAGGCCCACGAGGAGGTTTTCGGGGCCGCCCGCGCCTGCGTCAGACGCAGGTTCGTCGGAGAGGCGGACCTCGCCGACAAGTTCGGCCAAGGAGCTGGCTGCGCAGGCGATCTCAACGCCGCGCAGCGTGTTGATGCAGACTTCGCCTGGCGTGCCTGGCTGGCTGCGCTCGCCAGGGAGGAAAAGGGTTCCTGTCCAGAACAGATCTCCGGACAGCGGTGCACCAGGCCCCATGGTGGGCGGCAAATGTCGGGGGTTTGGTGCGACATATGCCAACGGATGGCTTATCATGGTGGGGGCGAGTAGAACGTCGCCGGTGCCTGGAAACGGGATGAGGCAAAGACATGCACGCCGGCGAATCTTACCCAGCTTCGGGGCTCTCCGGGGAGATAATACCCCTACTGCTGCTCTGCGGGGTCTCTGCATGATCACTATGGCCAAGTGTTTACACGGTTTCTCCTTGAGCTGTTTCTGGTGGTAGAAGAGGGCAAGGCTAACTCTCTCCTTCTATCTGTATGGTCTAGAACTGCTGGGATCCAACCCCGTTGCATGGGTGCCCTGGGGGGTTTATATAGGCCTACCCCCCAGGGGTACAATGGTAATTCGACTGGGCGCGGGCCCAGCCGTCAGTGCCTCCGACCTCCGACTTCTCCGCCGACTGCTGGGGCCCGCCGACTAGTGGGCCTCGCCGACTAGTCTGGTACGGAGCCGACAGGCCGCGTCCGCCGCGGGCGGGTCTTGCCGGCCGCTGATTACTGTAGCCGTGCTTCTGATGATGCAGGCTTGGTCATGGGTCGTGGCAACAGCCCCGCCGCCTGGCGGGCGATCACTGTGGCCACTCCCCATCTCATCTTGATTAATGGCGCGTGGCCCCCGGGGGAGGGCTCGGCCGACTCCCCCTGGCCAACTCCCGACGGGTCCGACTGGCGGTTCTCCTGCCGTCTCCCGAGGTCTCACTGACTGGTGGGCCCCGCAGCCTCCAGGCCGTACAGAGAAGCCGTCGTGGGTGCAGGACTTGGTACTGTGGTGCTGATGTCAGGGCCGGCCGGGCAACAGTGCCACGCCGCACGGAGATCTTCCTGGGTACGGCGTGCTGTGGCCATGCCTTCCCTTGGTAAGGGGCGGGAGTGGGCTTCACTGTAGCCACGCCTCTACCCCATCCCCTTTGATGAGGTCATGGGTTTGCTGGAGTCGCCGACCGACTCCCCAAAGTCGGCTTCTCTGGAAGTCGTCCCTGGAACTCGGCCGTGAGCAGGCAGTCGGCCGCCCTGCCGTCGACTCCTCAGGAGACGGCTCTTCGCCCTGGGGTCTTGAGGGGCGCAGCCTGCCCCGATGTCTTGAAAGGTTATGGGACTCGGGTTGGCCTACTCGTGGCCCATTACTCCGACACCATGTACTCCGCTTCACATGTAGATCCCGCCACGACGCTTTGCTTGCAACTGCACCGGCTGACTGCCCCACCATTCAAAATATACACGTATCCGGTTTGTGACTTGGAGTCATCCAGATCTGTGTCGAAGCTAGCATCGACGTAACCCTTTACGACGAGCTCTTCGTCACCTCCATAAACGAGAAACATATCCTTAGTCCTTTTTAGGTACTTCGGGATATTCTTGACCGCTGTCCAGTGCTCCATGCCGGGATTACTTTGGTACCTTCCTACCAAACTTACGGCAAGGTTTACATCAGGTCTGGTACACAGCATGGCATACATAATAGACCCTATGGTCGAGGCATAGGGGACGACACTCATCTTTTCTCTATCTTCTGCCGTGGTCGGGCATTGAGCCGTGCTCAATCTCGTACCTTGCAACACAGGCAAGAACCCCTTCTTTGACTGGTCCATATTGAACTTCTTCAATATCTTGTCAAGGTACGTACTCTGTGAAAGACCAATGAGGCGTCTCGATCTATCTCTATAGATCTTGATGCCTAATATATAAGCAGCTTCTCCAAGATCTTTCATTAAAAAATACTTGTTCAAGTAGGCCTTTATGCTTTCCAAGAATTCTATATCATTTCCCATCAACAGTATGTCATCCACATATAAAATGAGAAATGCTACAAAGCTCCCACTCACTTTCTTGTAAACACAGGCTTCTCCATAAGTCTGCGTAAACCCAAACACTTTGATCATCTCATCAAATCGAATGTTCCAACTCCGAGATTCTTGCACTAGCCCATAGATTGAGCGTTGGAGCTTGCACACCTTGTCAGCATTCTTAGGATCGACAAAACCTTCCGGCTGCATCATATACAATTCTTCCTTAAGGAAACCATTAAGGAATGCCATTTTGACGTCCATTTGCCATATCTCATAATCATAGAATGCGGCAATTGCTAACATGATCTGGACGGACTTCAGCTTCGCTATGGGTGAGAAAGTCTCATCGTAGTCAACCCCTTGAACTTGTCGATAACCCTTAGCGACAAGCCGAGCCTTATAGATGGTCACATTACCATCCGCGTCTGTCTTCTTCTTAAAGATCCATTTATTTTCCATGGCTCGTCGATCATCGGGCAAGTCAGTCAAAGTCCATACTTCGTTTTCATACATGGATCCTATCTCAGATTTCATGGCTTCCAGCCATTTGTCGGAATCTGGGCCCGCCATCGCTTCTTCATAGTTTGAAGGTTCACCATTGTCCAACAACATGATTTCCAGGACAGGGTTGCCGTATCACTTTGGTGCGGAACGTGTCCTTGTGGACCTACGAAGTTCAGTAGCAACATGATCTGAAGTTTCATGATCATCATCATTAACTTCCTCTCTAGTCGGTGCAAGCACCTCAGGAACATTTTCTTGAGCTGCGCCACTCTCCGGTTCAAGAGGCAATACTTCATCAAGTTCTACTTTCCTCCCACTTACTTCTTTCGAGAGAAACTCTTTCTCTAGAAAGGATCCCTTCTTGGCAACAAAGATCTTGCCTTCGGATCTGAGGTAGAAGGTATACCCAATAGTTTCTTTAGGGTATCCTATGAAGACGCATTTTTCCAATTTGGGTTCGAGCTTTTTAGGTTGAAGTTTCTTCACGTAAGCATCGCATCCCCAAACTTTTAGAAACGACAGCTAATGTTTCTTCCCAAACCATAATTCATACGGTGTCGTCTCAACGGATTTCGACGGAGCCCTATTTAAAGTGAATGCGGCAGTCTCTAAAGCATAGCCCCAAAATGACAGCGGTAGATCGGTAAGAGACATCATAGATCGCACCATATCCAATAGAGTGCGATTACGACGTTCGGACACACCATTACGCTGAGGTGTTCTAGGCGGCGTGAGTTGTGAAACTATTCCACATTTCCTTAAGTGCGTGCCAAATTCGTGACTCAAATATTCTCCCCCACGATCTGATCGTAAGAACTTGATTTTCCTGTCACGTTGATTCTCAACCTCACTCTGAAATTCCTTGAACTTTTCAAAGGTCTCAGACTTGTGTTTCATTAAGTAGACATACCCATATCTACTCAAGTCATCAGTGAGGGTGAGAACATAACGATAGCCACCGCGAGCCTCAACACTCATTGGACCGCACACATCAGTATGTATGATTTCCAATAAGTTGGTTGCTTGCTCCATTGTTCCGGAGAACGGAGTCTTGGTCATTTTGCCCATGAGACATGGTTCGCACGTGTCAAATGATTCATAATCAAGAGACTCCAAAAGTCCATCTGCATGGAGTTTCTTCATGCGTTTGACACCAATGTGACCAGGGCGACAGTGCCATAAGTATGTGGGACTATCATTATCAACCTTACATCTTTTGGTATTCACACTATGAATATGTGTAACATCACATTCGAGATTAAATAAGAATTAACCATTGACCAGCGGGGCATGACCATAAAACATATCTCTCATATAAATAGAACAACCATTATTCTCGGATTTAAATGAGTAGCCATCTCATATTAAACGAGATCCTAATACAATGTTCATGCTCAAAGCTGGCACTAAATAACAATTATTGAGGTTTAAAACTAATCCCGTAGGTAAATGTAGATGTAGCGTGCCGACGGCGATCACATCGACCTTGGAACCATTCCCGATGCGCATTGTCGCCTCGTCCTTTGCCAGTCTCCGCTTATTCCGCAGCTCCTGTTTTGAGTTACAAATATGAGCAACCGCACCGGTATCAAATACCCAGGAGCTACTACGAGTACTGGTAAGGTACACATCAATAACATGTATATCACATATACCTTTGGTGTTGCCGGCCTTCTTGTCCGCTAAGTACTTGGGGCAGTTCCGCTTCCAGTGACCACTTCCCTTGCAATAAAACCACTCAGTCTTGGGCTTGGGTCCATTCTTTGGCTTCTTCCCGGCAGCTTGCTTACCGGGCGCGGCAACTCCCTTGCCGTCCTTCTTGAAGTTCTTTTTACCCTTGCCCTTCTTGAACTTAGTGGTTTTATTCACCATCAACACTTGATGTTCCTTTTTGATTTCCACCTCTGCTGATTTCAGCATTGAATATACCTCAGGAATGGTCTTTTCCATCCCCTGCATATTGAAGTTCATCACAAAGCTCTTGTAGCTAGGTGGGAGCGACTGAAGGATTCTGTCAACGACCGCATCATTCGGGATATTAACTCCTAGCTGAGAAAGCGGTTGTGCAACCCAGACATTTTGAGTTTGTGCTCGCTGACGGAACTATTCTCCTCCATCTTACAACTGTAGAACTTGTCGGAGACTTCATATCTCTCGACCCGGGCATGAGCTTGGAAAACCATTTTCAGCTCTTGGAACATCTCATATGCTCCGTGTTGCTCAAAACGCTTCTGGAACCCCGGTTCTAAGCTGTAAAGCATGCCGCACTGAACCAGGGAGTAATCATCAGCACGGGACTGCCAAGCGTTCATAACGTCTTGGTTTGCTGGGGGTGGTGCTTCACCTAGTGGTGCTTCAAGGGCATATGCTTTCTTGGCAGCTATGAGGATGATCCTCAAGTTCCGGACCCAGTCCGTATAGTTGCTACCATCGTCTTTCAACTTGGTTTTCTCTAGGAATGCGTTGAAGTTGAGGACAACATTAGCGTGGGACATTTGATCTACAAGACATATTGTAAAGATTTTAGACTAAGTTCATGATAATTAAGTTCATCTAATCAAATTATTTAATGAACTCCCACTCAGATAGACATCACTCTAGTCATCTAAGTGATACATGATCTGATTCAACTAGGCCGTGTCCGATCATCACGTGAGACGGACTAGTCATCATCGGTGAACATCTTCATGTTGATCGTATCTTCCATACGACTCATGTTCGACCTTTCGGTCTTCCGTGTTCCGAGGCCATGTCTGTACATGCTAGGCTCGTCAAGTCAACGTAAGTGTTTTGCGTGTGTAAATCTGGCTTACACCCGTTGTATGCGAGCATTAGAACCTATCACACCTGATCATCATGTGGTGCTTCGGAACAACGGACCTTAGCAACGGTGCACAGTTAGGGGGAATGATACGTCTCCAACGTATCTATAATTTTTGATTGCTCCATGCTATATTATCTACTGTTTTGGGCAATATTGGGCTTTATTTTCCACTTTTATATTATTTTTGGGACTAGCCTATTAACCGGAGGCCCAGCCTAGATTTGCTGTTTTATGCCTATTTTAGTGTTTTGAAGAAAAGGAATATCAGACGGAGTCGAAACGGAACGAAATCAACTGGAGAAGTTATTTTTGGAAGGAAACACACCTGATGGACTTGGACCTCACGTCAAGGAAGGAACGAGGCGCTCACGAGGGTGGGGGCGCCCCCCCTAGGGCACGCCCCCCTGTCTCGTGGGGCCCTCGTGGCTCCCCTGACGTACCTCCTGCACCCATATATACCTTCATGACCTAAAACTTCCAGAACAGAAGATAGATCAGGAGTTCCGCCGCCAGAAGCCTCCGTAGCCACCGAAAACCAATCTAGACCCGTTCCGGCACCTTGCCGGAGGGGGAACCCTCTCTGGTGGCCATCTTCATCATCCCGGTGCTCTCCATGATGAGGAGGGAGTATTTCTCCCTCGTGGCTGAGGGTATGTACCAGTAGCTATGTGTTTGATCTCTCTCTCTTGTGTTCTCGATTTGGCATGATCTTGATGTATCGCGAGCTTTGCTATTATAGTTGGATCTTATGTTTCTCCTCCCCCTCTTCTCTCTTGTAATGAATTGAGTTTTCCCCTTGAAGTAATCTTATCGGATTGAGTCTTTAAAGACTTGAGAACACTTGATGTATGTCTTGCCGTGGATATCTGTGGTGACAATGGGATACCATGTGCCACTTGATGTATGTTAAGGTGATCAACTTGCGGGTTTCGTGACATTCGGAACCTATGCATAGGGGTTGGCACACGTTTTTGTCGTGATTCTCCGGTAGAACTTTGGGGCACTCTTTGAGGTCCTTTGTGTTGGTTGAATAGATGAATCTGAGATTGTGTGATGCATATCGTATAATCATACCCACGGATACTTGAGGTGACATTGGAGTATCTAGGTGACATTAGGGTTTTGGTTGATTTGTATCTTAAGGTGTTATTCTAGTACGAACTCTAGGGCTGTTCGTGACACTTATAGGAATAGCCCAATGGATTGATTGGAAAGAATAACTTTGAGGTGGTTTCGTACCCTACCATAATATCTTCCTTCGTTCTCCGCTATTAGTGACTTTGGAGTGACTCTTTGCTGCATGTTGAGGGATAGTTATGTGATCCAATTATGTTAGTATTGTTGAGGGAACTTACACTAGTGAAAGTATGAACCCTAGGCCTTGTTTACCATCATTACAATACCGTTTACGCTCACTTTTATCACTTGCTACCTTGCTGTTTTTATTATTTCAGATTACAAAAACTATTATCTACTATCCATATTGCACTTGTATCACCATCTCTTCGCCGAACTAGTGCACCTATACAAGTTACCATCATTATCAAGACTTTGTGACAATTCTTGGAACGCCGTCTAGGTAAAGGTGGATCATATTCAGTCCCATCATTATCAAGATTCATATTGCAAAACAAAGATTTAATAGGGGACACATCAATAACTTTTAGATCTTCATCTTTATTATCATGGAAACTAGAAGAACAGGCTTTTATAAAAGCAATCTTTCTTAGCACGCATCCTCCCGGTTCTTTCTTTGCACTCATCAATAGAAATTCTCATGGATTTGAGAGACTAATTGATATCATGCTTAGGTGGAATAGATCTAAGTTTCAAAGAATGAATATCAAGAGAAATTCTATCAACGTTCCTAGCCAACTCATCAATCTTAAGCAATTTTTCTTCAATCAAAGCATTGAAATTCTTTTGCGAAGTAATAAATTATTTAATATTAGATTCAAAATCAGAGGGTATCTTATTATAATTTCCATAAGAATTGTTGTAGGAATTACCATAATTATTAGAGGAATTACTAGGATACGGCCTAAGATTAAAGTTTCCTCTATACGCGTTGTTACCAAAATTATTCCTACCAACAAAATTCACATCCATAGATTCATTATTATTCTCAATCAAAGTAGACAACGGCATATCATTAGGATCAGAAGAAACACTTTTATTAGCAAATAATTTCATAAGTTCATCCATCTTTCCACTCAAAACATTAATTTCTTCTATCGCATGCACTTTCTTATTAGTAGATCTTTCAGTGTGCCATTGAGAATAATTAACCATAATATTATCTAGGATTTTAGTAGCTTCTCCTAAAGTGATTTCCATAAAAGTGCCTCCCGCGGCCGAATCTAAAAGATTTCTAGAAGCAAAATTCAATCCGGCATAATTTTTTTGTATAATCATCCACAAATTCAAACCATGCGTAGGGCAATTACGTATCATTAATTTCATCCTCTCCCAAGCTTGTGCAACATGTTCATGATCAAGTTTCTTAAAATTCATAATATCGTTTCTAAGAGAGATGATCTTAGCGGGAGGAAAATACTTAGAGATAAAAGCATATTTGCACTTATTCCATGAATCAATACTATTTTTAGGCAAAGACGAAAACCAAGCTTTAGCATGATCTCTAAGCGAAAAAGGAAATAGCTTCCATTTAACAATATCATTGTCCACATATTTCTTCTTTTGCATATCACACAAATCAATGAAGCTATTTAGATGGGTAGCGACATCTTCACTAGGAAGGCCAGCGAATTGATCTTTCATGACAAGATTCAACAAAGCAGTACTGATTTCACAAGATTCAGTATGGGTAAGAGGAGCAATCAGAGTGATAAGGAAATCATTGTTGTTGGTATTGGTAAAGTCACACAATTTAGTGTTATCTTGAGCCATCGTGACAAGCAAGCAATCCAACACACAAGAAAACGAGAGACGGGCAAAAAGAGGCAAATAGAGAAAGAGAGGGAGGACGGAGAGAGAGAGAGGGCGAATAAAACGGCAAGGGTGAAGTGAGGCAGAGGGAAACGAGAGGCAAATGGCAAATAATGTAATGCGGGAGATAAGGTTTGTGATGGGTACTTGGTATGTCTTGACTTTTGCGTGAACCTCCCCGGCAACGGCGCCAGAAATCCTTCTTGCTACCTCTTGAGCACTTGCGTTAGTTTTCCCTTGAAGAGGAAAGGGTGATGAAGCAAAGTAGCGTAAGTATTTCCCTAAGTTTTTGAGAACCAAGGTATCAATCTAGTAGGATTCCACGCACGATTCCCTCGCACCTACACAAACAAATAAATCCTCGCAACCAACGCGATAAGGGGTTGTCAATCCCTACATGGTCACCTACGAGAGTGAGATCTGATAGATGTGATAAGATAATACTTTTGGTATTGTTATGATAAAGATGCAAAGTAAAATAAAAGGCAATCAAAATAACTAAGTGTTGGAAGATTAATATGATGGAAGATAGACCTGGGGGGCATAGGTTTCACTAGTGGCTTCTCTCAAGAGCATAAGTATTCACGGTGGGTAAACAAATTACTGTTGAGCAATTGACAGAATTGAGCATAGTTATGAGAATATCTTGGTATGATCATGTATATAGGCATCACGTCTGAGACAAGTAGACCGACTCCTGCCTGCATCTACTACTATTACTCCACACATCGACCGCTATCCAGCATGCATCTAGAGTATTAAGTTCATAAGAACAGAGTAACGCTTTAAGCAAGATGACATGATGTAGAGGGATAAACTCATGCAATATGATGAAAACCCCATCTTGTTATCCTCGATGGCAACAATACAATACGTGCCTTGCTGCCCCTACTGTCACTGGGAATGGACACCGCAAGATTGAACCCAAAGCTAAGCACTTCTCCCATTGCAAGAAAGATCAATCTAGTAGGCCAAACCAAACTGATAATTCGAAGAGACTTTCAAAGATAACCAATCATACATAAAAGAATTCAGAGAAGATTCAAATATTGTTCATAGATAAACTTGATCATAAACCCACAATTCATCAGTCTCAACAAACACACCGCAAAAGAAGATTACATCGAATAGATCTCCACAAGAGAGGGGGAGAACTTTGTATTGAGATCCAAAAAGAGAGAAGAAGCCATCTATCTAATAACTATGGACCCGTAGGTCTGAAGTAAACTGCTCACACTTCATCGAAGAGGCTATGGTGATGATGTAGAAGCCCTCCGTGATCGATGCCCCCTTCGGCGGAGCTCTTGAAAATGCCCCAAGATGGGATCTCGTGGATACAGAAAGTTATGACGGTGGAATTAGGGTTTTGGCTCTGTATCTAGTAGTTTGGGGGTACGTAGGTATATATTGGAGGAAGGAGTACGTCGGTGGAGCAACAGGGGGCCCACGAGGGTGGAGGGCGCGCCTGGGGGTAGGCGCGCCCCGTACCTCGTGCCTTCCTCGTTGATTGCTTGACGTAGGGTCCAAGTCCCCTGGATCACGTTTGTTCTGAAAATCACGTTCCCGAAGGTTTCATTCCGTTTGGACTCCGTTTGATATTATTTTTCTGCGAAACCCTAAAATAGGCAAAAACAACAATTCTGGGCTGGGCCTCCGGTTAATAGGTTAATCCCAAAAATAATATAAAAGTGTATATTAAAGCGCAATAATGTCCAAAACAGAATATAATATAGCATGGAACAATCAAAAATTATAGATATGTTTGAGATGTATCATAGAACAGCATATAAAAATCCTATGGGTATGCCTCCTTATAAAATGGTTTATGGAAAAGCATGTCATTTGCCTCTTGAGTTAGAACATAAAGCATATTGGGCAATCACAGAACTCAATTATGATTTCAAGCTTGCTGTGAAAAGGGGTTATTTGATATTAGCTCACTAGATGAATGGAGAAATCAAGCTTATGGAAATGCAAAAATATTTAAAGAAAAGGTTAAAAGATGGCATGACAAAAGAATTAAAAAGCGTGAGTTTAAACTCGGAGAATATGTTCTTTTGTACAACTCTCATTTCAGATTCTTTGCAGGAAAACTCCTCTCAAAATGGGAAGGCACATACGTCATCGAGGAGGTTTATTGGTCTGAAATCCCCGTGTACCCTCAAGAACACTTTGCTTATCATAAGAGACCGTTTTGGCCTGTCCTTTGCCTCAAAAGGATTGGGATACCTTGCTGCACTTTTGTTACTACTATCGTTACTTGCTCGTTACAAATTATCTTGCTATCAAACTACTCTGCTACTTGCAATTTTTGCACTTGCAGACATTACCTTACTGAAAACTACTTGTCATTTCCTTCTGCTCCTCGTTGGGTTCAACACTCTTACTTGTCGAAAAGAGCTACAATTGATCCCCTATACTTGTGGGTGCTCAGATCTGTAAGTTGGTGCACTTCCAAGCACAACGTTGTGGCGGGATCTACGTGTGAAGTGGAGTACATAGCTGCTTCGGAAGCAGCAAATGAAGGAGTCTGGATGAAGGTGTTCATACCCGATCTAGGTGTAATACCTAGTGCATCGGGTCCAATGAAAATCTTTTGTGACAATACTGGAGAAATTGCCTTGGCGAAGGAATCCAGATTTCACAAGAGAACCAAACACATCAAGAGACACTTCAATTCCATCCGCGATCAAGTCAAGGAGGGAGACCTAGAGATTTGCAAGATACATGCGGATCTGAATGTTGCACACCCATTGACTAAACCTCTTCCACGAGCAAAACATGATTAGCACCAAGACTCCATGGGTGTTAGAATCATTACAATGTAATTTAGATTATTGACTCTAGTGCAAGTGGGAGACTGAAGAAAACATGCCCTAGAGGCAATAATAAAGTTGTTATTTATATTTCCTTATATCATGATAAATGTTTATTATTCATGCCAGAATTGTATTAACCGGAAAATTAGTACATGTGTGAATACATAGACAAAACAGTGTCCCTAGTATGCCTCTACTTGACTAGCTCATTAATCAAAGATGGTTATGTTTCCTGACCATAGACATGTGTTGTCATTTGATGAACGGGATCACATCACTAGAGATTGATGTGATGGACAAGACCCATCCGTTAGCTTAGCATGATGATCGTCAAGTTTTATTGCTATTGCTTTCTTCATGACTTATACATATTCCTCTGACTATGAGATTATGCAACTCCCGAATACAAGAGGAACACCTCGTGTGCTATCAAAACGTCACAACATAACTGGGTGATTATAAAGATGCTCTACAGGTGTCTCCGAAGGTGTTTGTTGGGTTGGCATAGATCAAGATTAGGATTTGTCACTCCGATTATCGGAGAGGTATCTCTGGGCCCTCTCGGTAATGCACATCACTACAAGCCTTGCAAGCAATGTGACTAATGAGTTAGTTGCGGGATGATGTATTACAGAACGAGTAAAGAGACTTGCCAGTAACGAGATTGAACTAGGTATGATGATACCGACGATCGAATCTCAGGCAAGTAACATACCGATCACAAAGGGAACATATATTGTTATTGCGGTTTGACCGATAAAGATCTTCATAGAATATGTAGGAACCAACATGAGCATCCAGGTTTCGCTATTGGTTATTGACCAGAGATGTGTCTCGGTCATGTCTACATAGTTCTCGAACCCGTAGGGTCCGCACGCTTATCATTCGACGATGATTTGCATTATGAGTTTTGTGTTTTCGTGACCGAAGTTTGTTCGGAGTCCCAGATGAGATCACGGACATGACGAGGAGTCTCAAAATGGTCGAGAGGTAAAGATTCATATATTGGAAGGTAGTATTCAGACATCGGAATGGTTCTGAGTGATTCGGGTATTTTTCCGGAGTACCGAGGGGTTACCGGACCCCCCCCCCCCGGGGGAAGTGTTGGGCCTACATGGGCCTAAGGGAGAGAGAGGAAAGCCCATGGGGGGGTGGCGCGCGCCCCCGTCCTTGGGAGTCTGAATAGGGCAAGGAGGAGGGGCCCCCTTTCCTCTCCCTCTCCCTCTCCCTCTCCTTCCTTTTCCCTCCAGTGGAAGAAAAGGAAAGGGGGGGCGAATCCTACTAGGAGTGGAGTCCTAGCAGGACTCCCCCCATGGCGCGCCAGCTCCTGGTCGGCCGCCTCCTCCTCCCCTCCTTTATATACGGGGGCGCGGGGCACCCCAAAGGGACATCAATTGTTCTCTTAGCCGTGTGCGATGCCCCCCTCCACAGTTTACTCCTCTGGTCCTAGCGTGGTAGTGCTTAGGCGAAGCCCTGCGCGGATCACATCACCATGACCATCACCACGCTGTCATGATGACAGAACTCTCCCTCGACCCTCTGCTGAATGTGTGCTGAACATGGAGGTGTCATACATTCGTTACTTGATCGGTTGGATCGCGAAGATGTTCGACTACATCAACCGCGTTAACCTAACGCTTCTGCTTTCGGTCTACAAGGGTACATGAACACACTTTCCCCTCTCATTTCTATGCAGCTCCTAGATAGATCTTGCGTGATCGTAGGAATTTTTTTGAAATTGCATGCTACGTTCCCCAACACAACTACCCTGAAACAAACACGCTGTCCAGGGAAGAGATACCGGGAGTTGCCCCCCTCAATTTATGTTCCCCTTCCCTTCACAACCCCTATACCCCCAACCATACAACAGATTTTTAGTCTAATACCCTCTCAATTCCCATTCGGTAGATTTAGAGCAACTCCAACACGCCGACCCATTTCGTCCCCGCGCGTCCGTTTGGGCCGCCACAGACAAAAAAGTCGGCCCAACGCGTCGACCCAAAAGGACGCGCGTCCGCTTTTCGTCCACCTAGCGACCCATTCCTGGCCCGCTGGTCGGTGGCACAACGCCAACCCTTTCGGTTCACTTTCCCTAAACTCTCCCAATCGCTCGCCATGGACGACACACCGATCCTTGATGCCACCGCTGGCCTTGCCTCCACCAAAGGCAAGCCCCGCGCGCCCAGCAAGACCGCGACGCTGCCCAAGAAGAAGAAGAAGAAGAAGCTGACGCCCAAGGAACTTCCCATGCAGTCGGCTAAGAGGAGGGGCCAGAGGCACACGGCGAACGCAAGGGACAAAGCAGCGGGTGTCTCCGCCCTCTCCGCCACCGCACAACAGGAGGAAACCAATGTCTGACTCGCCGCGGCAACGAGAGAGGCCCTGCTCTACCTAGGGTCAAACCCTGGCCATCATGGGCTCGTCAGCGCTGCCATGGCTGAGGCTAGCACGGGCTCGTCAGCATTTCCTCAAATGATGGTGTCATAGTCGCCGCACTCGTCTGCCACGTAGCTGATCCCCAGCTTCCACGACTATCCGCAAGCCTCCCGCTTCTCCGAGGAATGCTCGCCGAAGGTGAGTGTGGTGGCGCCGTCCATGCCCGTGCCCGTGGCCATCGACCTCAATGCCACGCCAATGGCCGGTGCATCATCCTCTGGAGGGGCAAGGAAATGCCCACAGGAGATACCAGCCGACATGCTCCTTGAGGCCCGCAACCTGTTCGACAGAATGCCGGTGGCCGGTGACAAGGAAACGACCAACTGTTTCATCATCCAGAACTTCATCTTCGAAGGCAGTGTGATGGCTGCTACCTCCGTGGCTGCCTAAGATCCCGAGGAGACCCAGAGCTAAGATGGCCGAGCGCCATTCATGCCAGCGACCTATGATTAAGCTGGCATGGATGACACCTTCATGCAAGATCAAGTCGGCCTGCACAGCTTCTCGCTCGACCACGAGTTCCCAGAGGACTACGGCCTCAAGGAAGAGGATGAAATGGACATCAATAGGGGAGCCTTTATTCGAGGATGAGCTCACCAACCAAGCCAGCGCGAAGATGAAGCACAAAAGCAAGCGGACAAAGGCATACACACCGTCTGGGGACAACTCCTTTGTAGTATTGGAGGGACATTGGGCAAGACCCCAAGGTTGGCGCCGAACAAAAGCATCAACCTGTTGGATTCATATTCATTGTGAGTACCATGAATGCATGAAGTTTACACCGTATCAAATGCAAAGCAAGCGTGTCTTTCCCTCTCGAAGCGATGGAGGGTGACACAACAAGAGTGCAACAAAGTTTTATGCCACCCTTGAGACCATCAAGGCACGCCCCGTGAGCGGCATCGGCATGAAGGATATGGTATACATGCACCTCTCTTCGTATCCGTTTTCGTTATGCTTGCATGTGTTGGACATATGCCCTAGAGGCAATAATATCGTATTATTATATTTCCATATTTATAGTTAAGAGTTTATATTTCATGCTATAACTGATGTGATCCTGGAATATGCGATTCAGTGGAAAACTCAAATGCACGTGTGAAATGATAAACGGTAAACAATAGGTTCCCGGTCTCGCCTCTGAGACTGGCACAAGTGTTGTTAGTGATCACGTTTTCCGGATCTCAGGATATCTTAAGTGTAAAGATAGTCCTAAATTAACATTGAGGGTATGACGTTAGAAAAGTGATCATATTGAATCGACCCAATACTTGTCTGTTATACTTTGTGATTCTACCGTCTAAAATCATCTGTTATATATAACCTGGAGTGTTAGCATGTGTTTTAGTTCCTCGGACCATGAGAGTGTCTCAGTCACTTCCTACCAGACGGCGGGCTTTGGGGTTGCTCAAATGTCATCTGTAACAAGGTGATCATAACGACAACTTTCAGGTACACCGGAAAGTTTGACAAGTGACCTAACAGCTCGAGAGTGGGATTTTCTCCTCTGATGATGGAGAGATAATCTTAGGGCCCTCTCGGTGTGACAGAATCCATCGTAGTCTGGCCAGACATAGGTGACTATCATGGGGATGCCGGAACACGTCAACGAGAAAGAAGAACAAAACCGATAACGAGAGCAATGATATAGTGAGCATGGTGATGACTCAGGAGGATATCGATGCACACCGTGTTTTGTAAAGTATCGTGAAGCAAAGGGAACATCACATGATAGCCAAGGTTCACTAAAAAATTATTCGTGTAATCATAGGGACCGATATGGATGTCCATGGTTCCGCTATCGGTCATTGAAAGAAGGGTTTTCGTTCATGTCTATGATTTACCAAACCTACAGGGTCACAAGCTTAAGGTAATCACGATCTGCTGAGGGTTAGTAGGACGGGAGTGATGAGAATATATTTGTGGAATTGTTTCATTAATATCCGGAATAGTTCCTAGAGGTTCCGGAAGTGTTTCGAGGTCACCGGAAGGGTTTCGGTGAATATCGGCTATTATTGATTAATATATATAGGTGGAAAATGTTTTCAAAGATGTTAAATTATATATATATATAATGCTCTAAAAATGTTTAGAACAAAAATATATTTAATTTAATAGCAACGGGTCAAATAAGGCCAAGAGGTGGAGAAGGAGTTGGGCCAAAAGGGCCCAAAAAGGGGGCCCCCCCCCTTTCCTATTGGGGGGGGGGGGCGCGAATCCTACTTGGAGGGGGAGTGCTACTCCCCCTCCCTTGGTCGGCGCCCCAAGGGGGATCTTTCCCCCTTGGTGGCAGCCCCCCCCCCCCCCCCCCCCCCCCCAATCCTATATATACTAGACCATTTCCACCCTATTGAGAGACAAGTTTTGGAGCTTCCTCTAGTTGAACTAGTGCATGTTCTAATTGGTCCCAGTTGACTAATTACAGCAAGCCCTAGACACCTCTAATCCTCATATTTAGAAGCCATGTGTGGTTCTAATCTCCTCCCTCTGATTCTCTGGCGACGATTAACTCAGGACGGCAAAGCGCTGCTGGATCATGAAGAGCGTACGCTTGCAACCAAGTAGAGAGGCCGTGGTTTCGGTCTTCCGTTCGAGGGATCGTTCGTGGGAGATTCATGGGATCGTCATCAACGTTCGAGGGACTTCAAATACGGTCTACACCGACTCGTCTACTTTCGCTTCACTCCCGGAGTTGGTAACAATCGTTGATCACAACCCGTTATGCATCTTCATATTGTTACTGGGTGATCGTAGGGCGATTTTTTTGTTTTATACTACGTTTCCCAACAGCATGTACATTTGCCCATATGTTTGCATGCTATTCATTTGTAGCCATTCCAACCTTTGGAGGCATTCAACGGTCAACATGAGGGCAAGTCCTTCAACCTCTCCCATTGTTGGATGGTCATCAATGGGGAGGAGAAGTTCAAGGCACAATATGTCGCTGCCAAGGCGCGTGGGGGGGAGGAAGCCTTCGAGGAGCTTGGGGAGGGTGATAAGCCACGACCGCGGGGAAAGACCAACTCCAAGGAGGAGGACAAGCGTGATGCAGCATCGATTGCCTTGCATGCCACCGTGGAGGGCATGATGAGCAAGAAGGACACAAGGAAGGAGAAGCGCCGACAAGACAAGGAAGAGCAAATGAACACCTTCATGGAGATCCAAAGAAGGAGGCTTCAGCTTGATGTAGAGAAGCAAGCCAAGATGCTTGAGATGGAGGGGGAGAAGCAAGCAAAGATGCTCGAGATCGAGGCCACCAATGCCAAGACCAAGGCAAAAGAAGTGGCGCTCGTTAGCATGATGACGGGGTGGAGATCATCAAGGTGGACCTGAACACCGTGTCGCCAAGGAAGAGGCCGTGGTTCGAGAAGATGCAGGCTGATATGCTCAAGTTCGACGATGAGTGATCTATGGCAGAGATCGCCATCCTTTATTTGTATGCTGGCAAGTTTGCTGACATGACCACGGCCCAGATGGCATGGTCGAATTCCCGCCCCTTTTTTGAGTGTTGGAATGTGTGCCAGCCTCCGGCAAGTGCGCCAACATTAACTATGTGATGATTTTTTTTTGTAGGCTGGCATTGTATGCCGGCCGCTGGCATGGCGCCGACATGAACTTTGAGCGATGGCACGGCCGCTGGCAAGATTTATGGCTGTGGGCCTTTTTAAATTTATGCGTGGACATGAAATGGGTCGCGCACACTGGGTGCACGGCCGACCCAAAAACAGGGCGAACGCCGAGCGGGCGGCTGACTCAAACTGATGAAAAGCGGACCAAGCGCGCATCCGCTTGGGTCGGCGCGTTGGAGTTGCTCTTACTTCCCCCAACCAAATAGGTTGTAAGTAATTGATTTTCTTTCAAAAGTTGTATAATCATTGTCAAATTAATATTGATTGGAGAACGTTTGAACCATGGGTGTAAGTACAAAAAAAAGTAAGTTTTTCCTGTTTTTTCTGGAAACAAACTTTCATGGTATTGTGGGCGAAAAAGACAAAACCAACACTATTTTTTTTTCAATAGAGCGCTATTGCCTGGCATTCAACTGAGGCCATAAATCAGAGAAATCATCACTATATTAGAGTTACTGTTCACTCTTTTTGTCTTGGAATTTTTATTTCACATAGATTTCTGACTGGAGTTTTTCGTTGTGAAACATATACGAGTACACCAGCGGGTCAAGCTTGTTAAAAATGTTTCAACTTTTTTCCTGAATTGCTAAATTATTTTTTGCATAACAGGTTCATCTACACCCAGGTTCCCAGAGGTATTTTCCTATCATACAACTCCAACAATAGAATTCTTGGGGCGCTATTCATACTCGATGGTCTTAGTGGAGGCCTATGGGACTAATTTAGCTACGGCACGTGCTACTTAAAATCACAAACAAAGCCTAATGACATTAAGAAGGCTAGCTTAATTATTTGAAGTGTATAAAAACATATATATTATTCCATCCGATCTAAAATAAGTGTCGAGATTTTAGTTCAAATTTGAAATATTATTTTGGATCGCAAGGAGTATTAGCTGCAAAATATATGGCGCACTATCATGCGTGCCCTACTGCGCCACTGTCTACACACGCCGAAAACATAGTCCCCTCTTTCTTGTATGGGCCAAGTTTCTACTATACCTGCGTGGTCTTTTCTGTGCAAGCATCCCGACCTCCCCGCAGAAAGGCTGCAAAACATGTCCCATTGTCTGCGTGTCCTAGATAAATAGGAAAGGGGGCAAGGGCATGTAGCCGGAGATACATCCAAAAACAAAGGGGCTTCCATGCATCCCGTTCCCAGGCTAGCCTAGGTCCCCAGTGGCGTAGTCAGTCCAATAAATTAGGGTGGTCCATCAATAAAAATATTTACATAAGTTTATTTATTTTCAAAGAAATATTTTTTTACTACACTATATACAAGCTATGGGAAAATTCCAGGGTGGTCCATGGACCATCCTGGCCACCCCCTAGCTACGCCACTGTAGGTCCCTAACCCACACACACATATAAACTTGCATGGAGCTTTGACCTACATGTGTGTACATGCATGTAAAAAAAACGAAACTACGAAAAGAAACAACCGTGAGTGGGTGATAGTGTGAGAGAGGAGCAAAATAAAGTCCAGCTTGCCAGATCTTCTTTCCACGAGGACGGGGACGCATGGCCCGGAGATCAACTTTTTGGGCGCACTCGATCGATGATGCCCCGGGGAATGGCCGACAAAAATATGTATAGGCAAGGGAGGTTGATGGACGGAACATGAGATGAGATGAATACACGGCACATACCAAGAGACGTTCGCGTCAAATGATGAGCTTTTTCTCCCTCCGCCCTGCGTATCTCCGGTAGAAAGGGAAAGATGCGTGGCCAGAAGAGGGGAATCAAGCTGGCCGGGCACCTTTCGATGATGTCGTAGCTCACAAGGGCCATGTGGGAACATGTATCACTGTTGCAGCAAGCTAGCGGCTGCAGCCATGGAGATTTGCAGGATCGGTTGCTTTTCTGATCCAAGGGATGTCGTGGATTGTGATCTGCGTGCTTGGATGTTTGCATGGTTTTCTTTTGCGATGATGACTGGTGGAGAGGATTGGAGTGTGATTACTCATGAGCTGGGGTAACGTGCAGTGCATTCGGGAGCTTATATTGGAAGCTGTTGTCTACACCATGCGTCGATCCGGAAGATCCACCTATTCGTTGGTTGGTTTGTACTTTATACTTTGTAATAGAACAAGTTGTACTTGTTTTGCGAAAATGATTCAGATCTATTTATCAAAGTTCAACAAAATTACAAACCACCTCAGACATAATAAAAACTACATCGAGATTTTAAGACCATCGAATGACCAATACCGTCGCCAAAACAAGCTGTCGACGTGCCGTTGTCGCCGCTCCCCTATCGGAGCCGCCTTCCTCTTATCGATGACCATCGGGGAGTCTTTGTGCATGTGCTCCTAAGGACCAGCGCCCTGAAGTCTTAGTAGTCGTCGTTGGACCTTTGAGTAGATCTGAAACATCTAACACCAAATCTCGCCACACAACAAAAAACCTTAACCTCGCCAACCCGAGAAGAAATCAGTAATCTAAGCTAGAGTTCCGCAGACTACGTCCAGATGGACGAAATCATGGAGGATCGGAGCCCAGAAGACAAACTCGAAGAAGAACTGCCGGCTTCCGCCCGAGCGTCCCACCTGCGAGGACAAAACAAACTAATCTAAACTACTAACCGGAGCTGAGACACCGGGATGCTTCTTCCCACCACCGAGCCGCCAGAGCGGCAGAAGAAGAGGAGATGAATCCACGGACTCACCGTTGAAGTCTGGAGGAAAGAGTTTACCCTAGCTAGCCATCAAGGGTTTTTAACAGACAAATTCCTATAAAAAATTTGCAGGTTATCTACAGGGCCACTCTTGGATGTGTACATGGTCGTTACTCACTCCCGCGAAAGCCAGGGAGCTTTTGCTTACTGGGTCTATCAGATGGGAGATGATAACTCGAGATATCTACAATCGGTTTGGATGGCAGTCCGGTAATAATTAGGTGTTTAGTCATCTCATCTTATTTTCGCTGGTTGTATCTTTTCTTTACCTTATTACTTTTTCCGCTTTGACAGAGCTTATTCTGATTCGCAGACTTATTGAATACTTCGCTTAATAAAGTGCCTGCATGCATCAATCTGATGTAGAAGCCGGAAGTGAACCTCCTTTTCTAAAAAAAAAGGAACCATAGAACATGTTTGTTTGCGGGTGAACCATGGTCAAATCCCTTGTCTCACAGCTTGATCCGGGACATTTGGGGGACGCATAGTGTAAAATATTTCAATGTCTCGTGGCGGCAGACCTTTGTTTGATGGCTCATCGGCTTGAGCGCCATGGGATTCTGAATTAGAGCATATGCCTCGTCTATGACCATGAAGACTATAAATGGTGCACCTCCTCCACAATTGTACCTTCTCTCATGAATTGTTGCACTGTGTGTTTGTTAGAAACATAGCATGTAATTTCAAAAAATTCTTACGCTCACGCAAGATCTATCTAGGAGATGCGTAGCAACGAGAGAGGAAGAATGTGTCCACGTACCCTCGTAGACCAAAAGCGGAAGCGTTTGACAATGTGGTTGATGTAGTCGAACTTCTTCTCATTCCGACCGATCAAGCACCGAACATACGGCACCTCCGAGTTCTGCACACATTCAGGTTGATGACGCCTCTCGAACTCTTGATCCAGCAAAGTGTCGAGGGAGAGTTCCGTCAGCACGACAACGTGGTGACGGTGATGGTGAAGTGATCCGCGCAGGGCTTCTCCTAAGCACTACGAAGATATGACCGGAGGTGTAATCTGTGGAGAGAGGCGCCGCACACGGCGAATAGATGTTGTTGTGTGTTCTAGGCGCCTCCCCCCCCCCTCATATATATAGATGGGAGGGAGAGGGAGCAGCCAAGGGGGCGCCCAAGTAGGAGGAATCCTACTTGGGGCCCTACTCCTATCCCCCTTACCATAATTTCCGAAGGGGGGGGGAGGAGGAGGGAAGGAAGGGGGAGGCCGAATCCCTCCCCTTCCTTTCTCTCTTCCCCTCTTTCCTTCCCCTCCAGGTTCGGCCTATATGGGGGGCGCAGCAGCCCATGCTGGTTGCTGTGTTTCCCCTCTTGGCCCATTGGGCCCATATCTTTGCCGGGGGTGCCCGAACCCCTTTCCGGTGACCCGATATGTACCCGGTATCCCTGGAATACTTCCGGTGTCCGAATACCATCGTCCTATATATCAATCTTTACCTCTCGACCATTTTGAAACTCCTCGTCATGTCCGTGAGAGTGTCACCAAATCACATAACTCACATAATACAAAATCATCATCAAACATTAAGCATGCAGACTGCGGGAGTCCTGGATTAGGGGGTGTTCGGATAGCCGGACTATACCTTCGGCCGGACTCCTGGACTATGAAGATACAAGATTGAAGACTTTGTCCCGTGTCCGGAAGGGACTTTCCTTGGCGTGGAAGGCAAGCTTGGCGATACGGATATGTAGATCTCCTACCATTGTAACCGACTCTGTGTAACCCTAGCCCTCTCCGGTGTCTATATAAACCGGAGGGTTTTAGTCCGTAGGACGGACAACAATCATACCATAGGCTAGCTTCTAGGGTTTAGCCTCCTTGATCTCGTGGTAGATCTACTCTTGTACTACCCATATCATCAATATTAATCAAGCAGGAGTAGGGTTTTACCTCCATCGAGAGGGCCCGAACCTGGGTAAAAACATCGTGTCCCTTGTCTCCTGTTACCATCCGCCTAGACGCACAGTTCGGGACCCCCTACCCGAGATCCGCCGGTTTTGACACCGACATTGGTGCTTTCATTGAGATTTCCTCTGTGTCGTCACTTTTAGGCCCGATGGCTTCTCCGATCATCAACAGCGATGCGATCCAGGGTGAGACCTTCCTCCCCGGACAGATCTTCGTATTCGGCGGCTTTGCACTGCGGGCCAATTCGCTTGGCCATCTGGAGCAGATCGAAAGCAATGCCCCTGGCCATCAGGTCAGATTTGGAAGTTTGAGCTACACGGCCGACCTCCGTGGAGACTTGATCTTCGACGGATTCGAGCCGCAGCCGAGCGCGCCGCACTGTCACGATGGGCATGATCTAGCTTTGCCGCCGAACAGTGCCCTGGAGGCCGCACCCACATCAGCTCCGACCCTTAATTCAGAGACAACTGCGCCAATCGAGGATTGGTGGTTGGACACCGCCTCGGGGGCTGCAATCTCTACGGCGATCGAGCCGAACACCAGCCCTATTCTCTGCGAAGCCCGTGACTCCAAGGAGCCGGACTCCTCTCCAGACTCCGAGCCCTCCGCGCCCCTACCGATCGAACCCGATTGGGCGCCGATCATGGAGTTCACCGCCGCGGACATCTTTCAGCACTCGCCCTTTCGAGAGCCCTGGCCGGACTATGGTCAGCAAGGTCGGGATGCGAATGATGAAGAAATTCAAAGCCCACCCACCACCCACTTCGTAGCCACTGTCGATGATTTAACCGACATGCTCGACTTCGACTCCGAAGACATCGACGGTATGGACGCCGATGCAGGAGACGATCAAGAACCAGCACCTATAGGGCACTGGAAAGCCACCTCGTCGTATGACATATACATGGTGGACACCCCAAAAGAAGGCAATGGCGATGGAACAGAGGAGGATGACCCCTCCAAGAAGCAGCCTAAGCACCAGCGTCAGCGGCGCCGCATTAAATCCCGCCAAAGCAAAAATGGTGATTCCGGCACGGGAGATAATAACACCCCGGACAGTGCCGAGGACAACCACCTCCTGCAAGATTCAACACAGGAGGATGGAGAAGCCAGCCCTCATGAGAGAGCGGCAGACAGAGAGGTCGAGGACGATAATTATATGCCTCCCTCCGAAGACGAGGCAAGCCTCGACGACGACGAATTTGTCGTGCCGGAGGATCCCGTCGAACAAGAGCGTTTCAAACGCAGGCTTATGGCCACGGCGAGCAGCCTCAAGAAAAAACAACAACAGCTTAGAGCTGATCAAGATTTGCTAGCCGAGAGATGAACTGAAGTCCTTGCGGCCGAAGAGTATGAACTCGAACACCCCTCCAAGAGCTACCCAAAGCACAGGTTGCTACCCCGATTAGAGGAGGAAGCACCTAAACCTACATCACCAGCGCATGATGCGGCCGACCGGCCACCCCGTGGCCGCGACAGAGAGGCCTCTCGGCCCTCCACTCAAGCCGCACCCCGGCGCAGCTCAAAAAATGCCAAGGCACAGGAAAATGCGCCAGACCTGCGAGATATATTGGAGGACAAGACAAGGCAAACAAGATCGATCTACGGATCGCATGGGCTCCCTACGGAACGAGATGGTAATCGTCACTCCGGATACAGTAAATCCGGCCAGGCCGAACACAGTAGACAAAGCTCGTTTGAGCTGCGTCGTGATATAGCCCAATACAGAGGCGCTGCACACCCACTATACTTCACAGATGAAGTAATGGATCATCAAATCCCCGAGGGTTTCAAACCCGTGAACATCGAATCATACGATGGCACAACAGATCCTGCGGTATGGATCGAGGACTATATCCTTCATATCCACATGGCCCGCGGTGATGACCTACGCGCCATCAAATACCTCCCACTCAAGCTTAAAGGACCAGCTCGGCATTGGCTTAACAGCTTGCCAGCAGAATCAATTGGTTGTTGGGAGGACCTGGAAACCGCATTCCTCGACAATTTCTAGGGCACTTATGTGCGACCACCAGACGCCGATGACCTTAGCCACATAATTCAGCAGCCAGAGGAATCGGCCAGACAATTCTGGACATGGTTCCTAACCAAGAAAAATCAAATCATCGACTGTCCAGATGCAGAGGCCCTAGCAGTCTTCAAGCATAACATCCGCGACGAGTGGCAGCCCTCACCACACTTATGACCCGCTTTTGCGCAGGAGAAGACAGCTGGCTAGCTCGCAGCAATAACATGACTAAGAGCCCTGGTAATTCGGATACCAAGGACAGCAGTGGCAGGTCGCGTCGCAACAAGCAAAAGCGCCACATTAATGGCGACAATACTGAGGATACGACAGTTAATGTCGGATTCAGAGGCTCTAAACCCGGTCAGCGGAAAAAGCCATTCAAAAGAAATACTCCGGGCCCATCCAGTTTGGGCCGAATACTCGACCGCTCATGCTAGATACATGGCACCCCCGAAAAACCAGCCAATCACACCAACAGGGATTGTTGGGTGTTCAAGCAGACAGGCAAGTGAAATGCCGAAAGCAGAGATAAGGGGCTGCATAGCGATGACGAGGAGGAGCCCCGGCCGCCGAACAACAGTGGACAGAAAGGTTTTCCCCCACAAGTGTGGACGGTGAACATGATATACGCAACCCACGTCCCCAAGAGGGAGCGGAAGCGTGCGCTAAGGGACGTATACGGATGGAGCCAGTCGCCCCAAAGTTTAACCCATGGTCTTCATGCCTGATCACTTTTGATCGAAGGGACCACCCCACTAGCATCCGTCATGGCGGCTTCGCCGCATTGGTTCTAGACCCAATTATTGACGGATTTCACCTCACTAGAGTCCTTATGGACGGCGGCAGCAGCCTGAACCTGCTTTACCAGGATACAGTGCGGAAAATGGGCATCGATCCCTCGAGGATTAAACCCACTAAAATGACCTTTAAAGGCGTCATACCAGGTGTAGAGGCCAACTGTACAGTCTCAATTACACTTGAAGTGGTCTTCGGATCTCTGGATAATTTCCAAAGCGAGGAGTTAATCTTCGACATAGTCCCGTTCCGCAGTGGCTATCACGCACTGCTCGGGCGAACCGCATTTGCCAAGTTCAATGTGGTGCCGCACTACGCATACCTCAAGCTCAAGATGCCAGGCCCTCGAGGAGTCATCGCTGTCAATGGAAACACCGAACGCTCTCTCCGAACGGAGGAGCATAGGGCGGCTATCGCAGCGGAAGTACAAAGCAGCCTCTCAAGGCAATTCTCCAGTCCGGCCATTAAACGTCTGGACACCGTCAAGCGCGCCCGGAGTAACCTACAACAAGACCGTCTGGCATGTTCCGAGCAAGGGTAGCAATGCGTCCCCAACCCCAGCCCTCGCGAACTTGTGAAACCAGTGTTGCGCGTACATAACTACGCTCGGGAAATACCATGGGCACAGGGGGAGGGGCACCATCACGGCACGCCCGAAACGCGGCTTAAACCGCACTAGGGGCTGCCGATTTCTTAATTTTCTCTTATTTTCAGGACTCCATTCTTCGGAAGGCTTGTCCGGCAGTAAAAATTGCCGCACAAATGATACAACCAGGGAAGCAGAAAGCTACGCCGCACTATGGAACTCTAAGATGGTCTCTATAACGAGCAGTATACCTGTTTCACATATCATTCCGCAGCTCGCCCCTGGAAAGGACAAGTTAATAATCCCATCTTTTTCTTATTGCACTATTTGTATCGTTCTGCTTTGATCGCAACTTTTTTAAAATAAACAATGCATAGCTTCCGTCTATTATTGCATTACTCTTTTTTACGAATATGTTCATTAATGACATGTTGCACCCGTACACTTTGGTACGGCCAATACGCCAGGGGCTTAAGTACCCCACAATACGGTGTGAGAAGTCCGAACACTTTCACAAGTGCGGCACCCCGAACTTATAGAGTTATATGCATCGGCTCCGAATCATGTCTTGGGTCAATAGTTGGGTTTGCCCGGCTCCTATGTTTTGGTACCTTACGTTCCGTTATATCGGCTAAGGTAGCACTAGGAGAACTACTGCGATTGTGCCTCAGTTGAGCTGGGCTAAGCACCTCAGTAGAGAAAGCTAAAACTGACCATCATGATGAGGCGAGAGCTGGTCGCTGTTCGAGAGGTTTTCGAGTCCCTAAAGACTTATGCCGCTTAGAGCGAGGAGTCGGCTTTGTCCGGCCTAGGCGTGGATAGCGCCCCGAACTCGGTCTTCCGAACACTAGGGGCTTCACCGAAATTTAAAATTATAGAATTCTATGGCTAAGTGAGAGTGTTCAAGCATTATAGTCCGATTGCCTTGTTCGTTTGTTGAGCGCCTCCCTCGAAGGACCCAAGAATGGGAAAAAGAGCGCTCATGTTTATCCCGAACACCCCAGCACTCGTGGCATGGGGGCAGAAGCCGACGACTCGCCATCTCTCAAATTTGATAAACGGCCGCACATAAGGTAATATTTTAAATTCAAAAGCGTTGCTTAGCGCATATGAACAAGTTTTCAGCGTACAGGATCACAAATGCGAGTTTACTCAAAAATTACATCTTTGGAGCATTCATCCGCTATAAGGCGGGCACCGTTCAGGACGCCCTCATAATATGCTTCCGGGACGCGATGCTCCTTGCCCGGCGGCGGCCCGTCCTTCACCAGCTTCTCCGCATCCATCTTGCCCCAGTGCACTTTAGCACGGGCAAGCGCCCTACGGGCACCTTCGATGCAGACGGAGCGCTTGATTACTTCAAGCCATGGACAGGCATCCACCAGCCGCCTCACCAGCCCGAAGTAGCTACCAGGCAGAGCCTCTCCAGGCCAAAGCCGAACTAGGAGGCCCTTTATGGCTTGTTCGGCCACCTTGTGGAGCTCGACCATTTGCTTCAGCTGGTCGCTCAAAGGCACCAGGTGTCCGGCCTCGGCATACTAAGACCAGAACACCTTCTCCGTCGAGCTCCCCTCTTCGGCTCGGTAGTAGGCGGCGGCATCAGACGCACTGTGGGGCAAATCTGCGAATGCTCCTGGAGAGCTCCAGACTCGGGTAAGTAACAAGTAATTCACTTTCACGTGCTTGCTTTGCATAATGAATGCCTTACCCGCCGCTATCTTCTTCATCGCTTCAATTTCTTGGAGGGCTTTCTAGGCTTCGGCCTTGGCAGACTTCGCGCTTTCGAGGGCTGCCGCAAGCTCGAACGCTTGCATCTTTGAGTCAAGCTCCAAACTCTCGTGTTTTTTCACGAGAGCCTGGAGCTCTTTCTGCACCTCCTCCACTCACGCCTCCTGCTTCCCTCTCTCTGTGCGCTCCGCGGCCGCTCTGTTTTCGGCCTCGGACAGCGCTTTCTTATGGGTTGCCACCTCGGTCGTGGCCCCTATAATAGCACGTTGATCCTGTCATTTTTTGCAACCACATCTTCTCTATATACTTGCGCAAGGTATTACTTACCTTCCTTCTCCTCAAGTTGCCTCTTGGCATGGCCGAGCTCGTTCTCGGACCGCGCGAGGTTTTGCTTCAGTGTATCCACCTCCGCAGTCAGTACGGCAGAGGCCAGCAGCGAAGCCTGCATATGCATATTGACTTGATTATGTTAGACTCCTGCGAATGTTATTAGATCCTCTATTCGGCTTTTCTTTCCGAACGCCGAACAGAGCATCAGGGGCTACTGTCTATGCGGTAATATTTTTACATATTCTTTACTTACCTCAAAGCCTGTTAGAAGGCTGGCACAGGCTTCAGTCAGTCCGCTCTTGGCGGACTGAACCTTCTGGATCACCGCACTCATAATAGTGTGGTGCTCATCATCAATGGAGGCGCCGTTAAGCACCTCCAGCAAATTGTCCGGTGCCTCCGGTTGGACAGAGGTCACCGGCTCGGTAGGCTTGCTCCTCTTGGAAGGAGGCTGCCTACCGGAGTCCGGAACCGTTGAAGGTTCCGGCGCGGTGTCCGGCTCAAGGCCGGACTCGTAGCCCTTGGGGGTTTTATCCCCTTTGCGCCAGGAGTCCGGGAGGTCGCCTTGCGGCGCCTCCAGGACCACCTCCTCCTGGCTTGGAACCTGTTGGGACAGCACCTCGGCGTCGTCCGTAGGGTGGGGGAGGTAGCAGGCGGAAGTGAATTCACGTCCGACGAATCCAGGGAGCCGCTCGACGACTCGTCAAGCCCGGCCTTGGGCGGACTGCATAGTTATATTCGGTGTAAGGAGGAGCTGTGCAAGAAAGGAACACTATGAATTGCTCTGGTGTCCGAATACTTACGATCTCGCCAGGGGCTTGGCCCTGTGCGGCCACTCCTCTTCGCCATCGTCGGCATTGGTGGAGTAGTCCGGAGGAAGGGTCTTCCCCTTCTTGGACCCTTCGGCCTCCCCAGTTGGGGCGGCCTTCCTTTTCTTCCCTCCCCCCGCTGGAGGGGGAGAGGTCTCCTCTTCCTCCTCCTCGTCTTCACGGGAGTAGTGCGTCTTGGAGTCATCGGATGATGAACCCGACACCTCCAGGCGTCGGGCACTCTTTCGAGTCCCCGTGGCCTTCTTCTTGGCCTTCTTCTCCGGCACCACATAGGGTGCCGGAACCAGCAGCTTCGCCAAGCGAGCGTCCGCTGGGCCTTCGGGCAAAGGAGCCGGACGGTTGATCTGTCCGGACATCTCCTGCCAATCTTGTCAAAGGTAAGGGAGCTTAGATCCCGCATGGAGTCAAACTATGAAAAACTAACACCATGTAAAAGGTAAAAACAGCTTACCGCACTAGTGTGACGCTGCGTGCTGAATCCGCGATCCTCGGTAGCGGATGCGGGGGCCTTGGTGCCTTGAAAAGCACCTTCCAGGCATCTTCGTACGTCGTGTCGAAGAGCCTGCTCAGAGTTCGGTGCTGCGCCGGGTCGAACTCCCACAGGTTGAAAGCCCGTTGTTGACACGGGAGGATCTGGCGGATGAGCATAACCTGGACTACGTTGACAAGTTTGAGCTTCTTGTCCACCAGGGTTTGGATGCATGTTTGGAGTCCGGTCAGCTCTCCTTTTTTACCCCATGACAGGCCCGTCTCTTTCCAGGAGGTGAGCCGCGTAGGGGGTCTGGATCGGAACTCAGGGGCTGCGACCCATTCAGGGTCGCGCGGCTCGGTGATGTAAAACCACCCTGATTGCCACCCCTTTAGGGTCTCCACGAAGGAGCCCTCGAGCCATAGGACGTTGGGCATCTTGCCCACCATGGCGCCTCCGCACTCCGCCTGGGTGCCGCGCACCACCTTTGGCTTGACATTGAAAGTCTTGAGCCATAGGCCGAAATGGGGGCGGATGCAGAGGAAAGCCTCGCACACAACGATAAACGCTAAGATGTTGAGGACAAAGTTCGGGGCCAGATCGTGGAAATCCAGGCCATAGTAGAATGTGAGCCCCCAGACAAATGGGTGGAGAGGGAATCCCAGTCCGCGGAGGAAATGGGGGAGGAACACCACCCTCTCATGGGGCCTAGGGGTGGGGATGAGCTGCCCCTCTTCGGGAAGCCGGTGCGCAATGTAGTTAGACAAGTATCCAGCCTTCCTTAGTTTTCTGATGTGTCCCTCCGTGACGGAGGAGACCATCCACTTGCCTCCCGCTCCGGACATGGCTGGAGAAGGTTGAGGTGGGGTGTGCGGACTTGGGTGCTGGAGCTCGAGTGCGCGGAAATGGATAGGCAAAGGAGGAAGAAGGCGTGGATGAAAAGGTGGATCCTTATCCCCTTATATGGGCGGACGCGACTATGCGTCCCCACCAGCCTGGTAAAACTCGCTTATCTCCCAAGCGCCGTAATCAATGGCGCGGTTGGGTTACCCACGCCCGTATTGATGAGAATCCCGGAATAAGGGGACACGATCTCTGCTTACAAGACGTGCCAAGGAAACCGCCTCGCTAAACGCGCTGAGGTGGGATAGTAAAACAATTCGAATAAAGACTTGGCCGTGGTGTGATGTCATGCTACGGAATACGTCAGCAGATTAGATTTGTGTAAATATTATTCTCTCTATAGCAATATGTGGAAACTTATTTTGCAGAGCCGGACACTACCTTTGTGTTCAAAATCTTCTATGAAGTACTTGGAGGAGGAACCCGCCTTGCAATGCCGAAGACGATCTGTGCGCCAGACTCGTCGTCATTGAAGCCTGGTTCAGGGGCTACTGAGGGAGTCATGGATTAGGGGGTGTCCGAATAGCCGGACTATACCTTCGGCCGGACTCCTGGACTATGAAGATACAAGATTGAAGACTTCGTCCCGTGTCCGGAAGGGACTTTCCTTGGCGTGGAAGGCAAGCTTGGCGATACGGATATGTAGATCTCCTACCATTGTAACCGACTCTGTGTAACCCTAGCCCTCTCCGGTGTCTATATAAACCGGAGGGTTTTAGTCCGTAGGACGAACAACAATCATACCATAGGCTAGCTTCTAGGGTTTAGCCTCCTTGATCTCGTGGTAGATCTACTATTGTACTACCCATATCATCAATATTAATCAAGCAGGAGTAGAGTTTTACCTCCATCGAGAGGGCCCGAACCTGGGTAAAAACATCGTGTCCCTTGTCTCCTGTTACCATCCGCCTAGACGCACAGTTCGGGACCCCCTACCCGAGATCCGCCAGTTTTGACATCGACACAGACCGTACGGGTTCGAGAACTATGTAGACATGACGGAGACACCTCTCCGGTCAATAACCAACAGCGGAACTTGGATGCTCATATTGGTTCCCACATATTCTACGAAGATCTTTATCGGTCATACCGTAATGACAACGTAAGTTATTCCCCTTGTCATCGGTATGTTCCTTGCCCGAGATTCGATCGTCGGTATCTTCATACCTAGTTCAATCTTGTTACTGGCAAGTCTCTTTACTTGTTCTATAATACATCATCCCACAACTAACTCATTAGTCACAATGCTTGCAAGGCTTCTTATTATGTGTATTACCGAGAGGGCCTAGAGATACCTCTCTGATATTCGGAGTGACAAATCCTAATCTCGATTCATGCCAACCCAACAAACACCTTCGGAGATACCTATAGAGCATCTTTATAATCACACAGTTACGTTGTGACGTTTGATAGCACACAAGGTATTCCTCCGGTATCCGGGAGTTGCATAATCTCATAGTCGAAGGAATATGTATTTGACATGAAGAAAGCAATAGCAATAAAACTGAATGATCAATATGCTAAGCTAATGGATGGGTCTTTTCCATCACATCATTCTCCTAATGATGTGATCCCGTTCATAAAATGACAACACATGTCTATGGTTAGGAAACTTAACCATCTTTGATTAACGAGCTAGTCTAGTAGAGGCTTACTAGGGACACGGTGTTTTGTCTATGTATCCACACATGTATCAAGTTTCGGGTTAATAAAATTCTAGCATGAATAATAAACATTTATCATGATATAAGGAAATATAAAATAACAACTTTATTATTGCCTCTAGGACATATTTCCTTTAGTCTCCCACTTGCACTAGAGTCAATAATCTAGTTCACATCGCCATGTGATTTAACACCAATAGTTCACATCTTTATGTGATTAACACACATAGTTCACATCGCCATGTGACCAACACCCAAAGGGTTTACTAGAGTCAATAATCTAGTTCACATCACCATGTGACTAATGCCCAAAGAGTACTAAGGTGTGATCATGTTTTGCTTGTGAGAGAGGTTTAGTCAACGGGTCTGCCACATTCAGATCCATATGTATTTTGCAAATTTCTATGTCTGCAATGCCATGCACGGAGCTACTTTAGCTATTTGCTCCCACTTTCAATATGTATCCAGATTGAGACTCGGAGTCATCCAGATCAGTGTCAAAGCTTGCATTGACGTAACCCTTTATGACGAACTCTTTGTCACCTCCATAACCGATAAATATTTCCTTAGTCCTTTAAGGATAATTTTGACCGATGTCTAGTGATCTACTCCTGGATCACTGTTGTACCCCCTTGTGAAACTCATGGAAAGGCACACAACAAGTCTGGTACACAACATAGCATACTTTATAGAACCTATGGCAGAGGCATAGGGAATGACTTTCATTCTCTCTCTATCTTCTGCCGTGGTCTGGTTTTGAGTCTTACTCAATTTCACACCTTCTAACACAGGCAAGAACCCTTTATTTGATTGATCCATTTTGAACTTCTTCAAAACTGTATCAAGGTATGTGCTTTGTGTAAGTCCTATTAAGCGTCTTGATCTATCCCTATAGATCTTGATGCTCAATATGTAAGCAGCTTCACCGAGGTTTTTCATAGAAAAATTCTTATTCAAATATCCTTTATGCTATCTAGAAATTTTATGTCATTTCCAATCAACAATATGTCATCCACATATAATATCAGAAATGCTACAAAGCTCCCACTCACTTTCTTGTAAATACAAGCTTCACCATAAGTCTGTATAAAATCATATGCTTTGATCACCTTATCAAAGTGTGTATCCCAACTCCGAGATGCTTGCATCAGTCCATAGATGGATCGCTGGAGTTTGCACACTTTGTCCGCACCTTTAGGATCGACAAAACCTTTTGGTTGCATCATATAGAACTCTTCTTTAGGAAATCTATTAAGGAATGCAGTTTTGACATCCATTTTCCAGATTTCATAAAATGCGGCAATTGCTAACATGATTCGGACAGACTTAAGCATCGCTACGAGTGAGAAAATCTTATCGTAGTCAACACCTTGAACTTGTTGAAAACATTTTGCGGCAAGTCGAGCTTTGTAGATAGTAACACTATCATTAGCGTCCATCTTCCTCTTGAAGATCCATTTATTCTCAATGGCTTGCCGATCATCGGGCAAGTCCACACTTTGTTCTCATACATGGATCCTATCTTAGATTTCATGGCCTCAAGCCATCTGTCGGAATCTGGGCTCATCATAGCTTCTTCATAGTTTGTAGGTTCGTCATGGTCTAATAACATGACTTTCAGGATAGGATTACCGTACCACTCTGGTGCAGTACGTGCTTTGTTCGACCTACAAGGTCCAGTAGTAACTTGATCTGAAGTTTCGTGGTCATTATCATTAGCTTCTTCTCTAGTTGGTGTAGGCATCACGGGAATGGATTTCTCTGATGAGCTACTTACCAATTCAAGAGAAGGTACAATTACCTCATCAAGTTCTACTTTCCTCCCACTCACTTCTTTCGAGAGAAACTCCTTCTCTAGAAAGGTTCCATTCTCGGCAACGAAGATCTTGCCTTAGGATCTGTGGTAGAAGGTGTACCGAATTGTTTCCTTAGGGTATCATATAAAGATGTACTTCTCCGCTTTGGGTTCGAGCTTATCAGGCTAAAGCCTTTTGACATAAGCGTGGCATCCCCAAACTTTTAAGAAACGACAGCTTAGGTTTCTTTCCAAACCACAGTTCATACGGTGTCATCTCAATGGAATTAGACGGTGCCCTATTTAACGTGAATGCAGTTGTCTCTAATGCATAACCCCAAAACGATAGTGGTAAATCAGTAAGAGACATCATAGATTGCACCATATCTAATAAAGTACGGTTACGATGTTCGGACACACCATTACGCTGTGGTGTTCCAGGTGGCATGAGTTGTGAAACTATTCCACATTGTTTTAAATGAAGGACAAACTTGTAACTCAAATATTCGCCTCCGCGATCAGGTCGTAGAAACTTTATTTTCTGGTTACGATGATTCTCCACTTCACTCTGAATTTCTTTGAACTTTTCAAATATTTAAGACTTGTGTTTCATTAAGTAGATATACTCATATCTACTCAAATCATCTGTGAAGGTCAAAAAATAACGATACCCACCGCGTGCTTCAATACTCTCGGACTGCATATAGCGGTATGTATTATTTCCAATAATTCATTAGCTCGCTCCATTGTTCCAGAGAACGGAATTTTAGTCATCTTTCCCATGAGGCATGGTTCACAAATATCAAATGATTCATAATCAAGTGATTTCAAAAGTCCATCCACATGGAGTTTCTTCATGCGCTTTACACCAATATGACCTAAATGGCAGTGCCACAAATATGTTGCACTGTCATTATCAACTTTGCATCTTTTGGCATCAATATTGTGAATATGTGTATCACTACGATCGAGATTCAATAAACCACTTGTATCAAGTGTATGACCGTAGAAGGTTTTATTCATATAAACAGAACAACAATTATTCTTTAACTCAAATGAATAACTGTATTGCAATAAACATGATCCAATCATATTCATGCTCAACGCAAACACCAAATAACATTTATTTTAGGTTCAACACTAATCCCGAAGGTAAAGGGAGTTTGCGATGGTGATCTTATCAACCTTGGAATCATTTGCAACACACATTGTCACCTCGCCCTTAACTAGTTTTTGTTCATTTTGCAACTCCTATTTCGAGTTACAAATCTTAGCCACTGAACCAGTATCAAATACCCAGGGACTACTATGAACACTAGTAAAGTACACATCAATAACATGTATATCAAATGTACGTTTGTTCAATTTTCCATCCTTCTTATCCGCCAAGTTTTTTTTGGTAGTTTCGCTTCCAGTGACCATTTTGTTTGCAGTAGAAACACTCAGTTTCAGCTTTGGGTCTAGCTTTGGGCTTCTTCACAGGAGTGGAAACTTGCTTGCCATTCTTCTTTTAGTTCCCTTTCTTTCCCTTGCCCTTTTTCTTGAAACTAGTGGTTTTGTTAACCATCAACACTTGATGCTATTTCTTGATTTCTACCTTCGCCGATTTCAGCATCGCGAAGAGCTTGGGAATCGTTTTCATCATCCCTTGCACATTGTAGTTCATCACGAAGTTCTAGTAACTTGGTGACATTGACTAGAGAACTCTATCAATCACTATCTTATCTGGAAGATTAACTCCCACTTGATTCAAGCGATTGTAGTACCCATTGATGACCCACAAGTATAGGGGATCTATCGTAGTCCTATTGATAAGTAAGAGTGTCGAACCCAACGAGGAGCAGAAGGAAATGATAAGCGATTTCCAGCAAGGTATTCTCTGCAAGTACTGAAATAAGTGGTAACAAATAGTTTTGTGATAAGATAATTTGTAACGAGCAACAAGTAACAAAAGTAAATAAGGTGCAGCAAGGTGGCCCAATCCTTTTTGTAGCAAAGGACAAGCCTGGACAAACTCTTATATGATGTAAAGCGCTCCCGAGGACACATGGGAATATCGTCAAGCTAGTTTTCATCACGTTCATATGATTCGCGTTCGGTACTTTGATAATTTGGTATGTGGGTGGACCAGTGCTTGGGTACTGTCCTTACTTGGACAAGCATCCCACTTATGATTAACCTCTATTACAAGCATCCGCAACTACAACAAAAGTATTAAGGTAAACCTAATCATAGCATGAAACATATGGATCCAAATCAGCCCCCTTACGAAGCAACGCATAAACTAGGGTTTAAGCTTCTGTCACTCTAGCAACCCATCATCTACTCATTACTTCCCAATGCCTTCCTCTAGGCCCAAATAATGGTGAAGTGTCATGTAGTTGACGTTCACATAACACCACTAGAGGAGAGACAACATACATCTCATCAAAATATCGAACGAATACCAAATTCACATGACTACTAATAGCAAGACTTCTCCCATGTCCTCGGGAACAAAAGTAACTACTCACAAAGCATAAACATGTTCATAATCAGAGGGGTATTAATATGCATATAGGATCTGAACATATGATCTTCCACCAATTAAACCAACTAGCATCAACTACAAGGAGTAATTAACACTACTAGCAACCTACCAGCACCAATCCCGGACTTGGAGACAAGAATTGGATACAAGAGATGAACTAGGGTTTTGAGATGAGATGGTGCTGATGAAGATGTTGATGGAGATTTCCCTCTCCCGATGAGAGGAGCGTTGGTGATGACGATGGCGATGATTTCCCCCTCTCGGAGGGAAGTTTCCCCGGCAGAACAGCTCCGCCAGAGCCCTAGATTGGTTCCACCAAGGTTCCGCCTCGTGGCGGCAGAGTTTCGTCTGAGAAGATGGCTTATCATTTTTTCCCCATCGAAAGACTCCATATAGCAGAAGATGGCCACTGGAGGGCCACTAGGGGGGCCCACGAGGTTGGGGGCGCGCCCCCCACCCTCGTGGGCAGGGTGTGGCCCCCTTGGTGAAGTTCTTGCTCTCAATATTTTTTATATATTTGGAAAACATCTTCCGTGAAGTTTCAGGACTTTTGGAGTTGTGCAGAATAGGTCTCTAATATTTGCTCCTTTTCCAGCCCAGAATCCCAGCTGCCGGCATTCTCCCTTCTTTTTGTAAACCTTGTAAAATAAGAGAGAATAGGCATAAGTATTGTGACATGATGTGTAATAACAGACCATAATGCAATAAATATTGATATAAAAGCATGATGCAAAATGGACGTATCAACTCCCCCAAGCTTAGACCTCGCTTGTCCTCAAGCGAAAAGCTGAAATCGAAAAATATGTCCACATGTTTAGAGATAGAGGTGTCGATAAAAATAAAATACGAACATGAGGGCATCATGATCATTCTTAGAACAGCAACTCATATAATTCTTTGTCATATAATCTCTAATGCTAGAGTAATAATTCAATCACAATATCAAGTATGAATCATAAACTTCATTGAAAACTAACAAACTATAATCTCAGTCATTGAAGCAATTGCAATTTATCATAACATAGGAAAGGGTCAATGTATAAGAGCTTTTCAGCAAGTCCACATACTCAACTATCATATAGTCTTTCACAATTGCTGACACTCACGCAATACTTATGGGTATGGAGTTTTAATCGGACACAGAGAAAGATAGGGGCTTATAGTTTTGCCTCCCAATGTTTTACCTCAAGGGTAATGTCAATAGTAATAGTTCATGCAAACTCACTTCCAATTAGCCATATATACCAGGATCTTTCCAACATATTGTGCTTGCGAAAGGATAAAGTGTAAAATGGAAGGGTGAAAATCACCATGACTCTTATGCAATGTAGGAGGTAAAAGTAAAAGATAGGCCCTTCGCAGAGGGAAGCAGAGGTTGTCATGTGCTTTTATAGTTGGATGCACAAAATCTTACTGCGAAAGAACGTCACTTTATGTTGCCACTTGTGATATGGACCTTTATTATGCAGTCTGTCACTTTTATTACTTCCATATCACACGATCGTATAAAGCTTATTTCCTCCACACCAATCAATCATACATATTTAGAGAGCAATTTTTATTGCTTGCACCGATGACAACTTACTTGATGGATCTTACTCAATCCATAGCTAGATATGGTGGACTCTTATGGCAAGACTGGTGTAAGGGTATTTGGAAGCACAAGTAGTATCTCTACTTGGTGCAATGAATTTGGCTAGCATGAGGGGGAAAGGCAAGCTCAACATGTTGGATGATCCATGACAATATAATTTATCTCAGATGTAAGAAAACATAACCCATTACATTGTCTTCCTTGTCCAATGTCAACTCTTTAGCATGTCATATTTTAATGAGTGCTCACAATCATAAAAGATGTCCAAGATAGTATATCTATATGTGAAGACCTCTCTTTCTTTATTACTTCCTATTAATTGCAACGATGACCAAAACTGTGTTTGTCAACCCTCAACAACTTTTATTCATCATACTCTTTCTATGTGAGCTCATTACTCTCCATAAGACTCACATGATCTCCTTGTTTCTTTTTATTTCTTTCTCTTTTCTTTTATTCACTTAGGATCATGGCAAAATAATCAAGCCCTTGACTCAACACTAATCTTTATTATATAGCTCACGGACTCGATTACATAGAAGGATAATAAAGCAAAACTCACAACTAGATCACACTAAGAACTTTTATTCTACTAGATCAAGATATTACCAAAAGGATCAAACTAAGAAAAATGGTAAAGATAAAAGTGATGGTGATGGTGATACGATACCGGGGCACTCCCCCAAGCTTGGAAGTTGCCAAGTGGAGTGCCCATACCAGATACTCAATTCTTCTTTGTTGGTGAAGAAGGTGGGGATGTTGATGATGGATAGTCGCACATCGAGCGTAGGAGGTCTTCTAATTTGCGGATAATGCCCTTGAGTGCGATGATATGCTCCTTCAACAAAATATTTTCACATGTGAGATACTTATTTTGTATACGAGCTAACTCAATCATCTTGAAAGCTTCTACTTCTGTTGGGGTAAGAAGATTGTGATCCGGTTGAAGGGTGTCTTCTGTTGCCGGAACTTGGTCATCCATGGCCTTCTTGATCCCTTCATCCTTGTTGATCTCCATGGGTTCTACTCTCTTCAGCTCTATCTTCATTGGTCAAGCATCGTTGCCCTCATGGTTGGAGGAGGAGGGAGACGACATAGTGCCTGGCCTTGACAACCCTGACAGAAAACAGCTCAAAACAAAGACATGAGATTTTTGCATGATACAGGAGGCAAAGCCCCCGGGAGATTATATAATGAATTTTTACCGATCAAAATACGTGTCGTGCACGAAAACGGAATCCGGAGAGCACACGAGGTGCCCACGAGGTAGGGGGCGCTCCCTCCACCCTCGTGGAGCCCTTGTGTCCTTCCCGGACTGCTGCTTGTTTTTCTATTTTTCTAAATATTCCAAAACGGAGAAATATTGCCTTAAAAACTGTTTTGGAGTCGGTTTACTTACCGTACCACATACCTATTCCTTTTTGGAGTCTGAAACGTTCCGGAGAGTGTCCCTCATGTATTCCTCCGGGGTTACAGTTTCAGTAACATTGGTTTCAACATTTATGGGATTACCTGAGATATAGTGTTTGATTCTTTGACCATTCACCACCTTCGTATTGGTGCCTTCGAAGTTGTTGATTTTATGGCACCGGAACGGTAGACCTCCTCGATAACATAAGGATCTTCCCATTTAGAGAGAAGCTTTCCTACAAAAAATCTTAAACGAGAGTTGCATAGCAATACATAATCACCTACATTAAACTCACGCTTTTGTATCCTTTTGTCATGCCATCTTTTAACTTTTTCTTTAAATAACTTGGCATTTCCGTAGGCTTGGGTTCTCCATTCATCAAGTGAGCATATATCAAATAACCTCTTCTCACCAGCAAGTTTAAAATCATAATTAAGTTCTTTAATAGCCCAATAAGCCTTGTGTTCTAGTTCGAGAGGTAAGTGACATGCTTTTCCATAGACCATTTTATACGGAGACATACCCATAGGATTTTTATATGTAGTTCTATAGGCCCATAATGCATCATCAAGTTTCTTGAACCAATTCTTTCTAGACCTATTAACAGTCTTTTGCAAAATTAATTTGAGTTCTCTATTACTCTATTCTACATGACCACTAGACTGAGGGTGATAAGGAGATGCAATTCTATGATTGACATCATATTTAGCAAGCATTTTACGGAAAGCACCATGAATAAAATGTGAACCACCATTAGTCATTAAATATCTAGGGACTCCAAATCTTGGAAAAATAACTTCTTTAAGCATTTTAATAGAAGTGTTATGATCATCACTACTAGTTGGAATAGCTTCTACCCACTTAGTAACGTAATTAACAGCAACTAAAATATGTGTATAACCATTAGAGGAAGGAAAAGGTCCCATATAGTCAAAGCCCTAAACATCAAATGGTTCAATAACAAGTGAATAATTCATAGGCATTTCTTGACGTCTACTAATATTACCAATTCTTTGACATTCATCACAAGATAAGACAAACTTACGAGCATCCTTGAAGAGAGTAGGCCAATAAAAACCAGATTGCAATACCTTATGTGCAGTCCTATCTCCAGCATGGTGTCCTCCATAGGCTTCGGAGTGACACTTGCGTAGGATCTGTTCCTGTTCATGCTCAGGTGCACAACGTCTAATAACACCATCTACTCCTTCTTTATAAAGATATGGGTCATCCCAAAAGTAATGCCTCAAATCATAGAAGAACTTTTTCTTTTGCTGGTATGTGAAACTAGGTGGTATAAACTTAGCAACAATGTAATTAGCATAATCAGCATACCATGGAGCAGTATGAGAAGCATTTATGACATTTAATTGCTCATCAGGAAAGCTATCATCAATAGGTAGTGGGTCATCAAGCACATTTTCTAACCTAGACAAGTTGTCTGCAACGGGGTTCTCAGCTCCTTTTCTATCAACAATATGCAAATCAAATTCTTGTAGTAAGAGAACCCATCTAATAAGTCTAGGTTTAGCATCTTTCTTTTCCATAAGATATTTAATATCAGCATGATCAGTGTGAATAGTTACTTTAGAATCAACAATATAAGGTCTAAACTTATCACAAGCAAATACAACGGCTAAGAATTCTTTTTCAGTAGTAGCATAATTTCTTTGAGCATTGTGTAGAGTTTTACTAGCATATTGAATAACATTTAGTTTCTTATCAACTCTTTGTCCTAGAACAACACCTACAGCATAATCACTAGCATCACACATAATTTCAAAGGGTAAATTCCAATCAGGTGGCTGAACAATAGGTGCGGAGATCAATGTTTTCTTAAGTATTTCAAATGCTTCTATACAATCATCATCAAAGACAAATGGTATATCTTTTTGTAATAAGTTAGTCAGAGGCAGAGAGATTTTTGAGAAGTCCTTAATGAACCTCCTATAAAAACCGGCATGACCAAGGAAACTTCTTATACCTTTGATGTCCTTGGGACATGGCATCTTTTCAATAGCATCAACCTTGGCTTTATCAACTTCAATACCTCTTTCAGAAACTTTATGACCCAAGACAATACCTTCATTAACCATAAAGTGGCACTTTTCCCAATTCAAGACAAGATTAGTTTCTTCACATCTCTGCAAAACTCGATCAAGGTTGCTCAAGCAATCATCAAAAGAAGACCCATAGATGAAAAAGTCATCCATGAAAACCTCACAAATCTTTTCATGAAAGTCAGAGAATATAGCCATCATGCATCTTTGAAAGGTAGCAGGTGCATTACATAAACCAAAAGGCATACGTCTATAAGCAAAAGTACCAAAAGGGCATGTAAAAGTAGTCTTTGATTGATCTTTGGCTGACACAGGTATTTGAGAGAAACCAGAATAACCATCTAGAAAGCAAAATTGTGTATGTTTGGACAATCTTTCTAGCATTTGATGATAAAAGGTAAGGGGTAATGATCTTTTTTAGTAGCCTTATTTAATTTGCGGAAATCAATTACCATCCTATAACCTGTAATAATTCATTGAGGAATCAATTCATCTTTATCATTAGGAATAACAGTAATACCTCCCTTCTTAGGGACACACTGGACAGGGCTTACCCACTGACTATCAGCAACGGAATAAAATATACCTGCCTCAAGGAGCATTAGTAACTGCTTTCTTACCACTTCTTTCATTTTAAGATTCAGCCGGCATTGATGATCACGAACTGGTTTAGCATCTTCTTCCAAATTAATTTTATGTTGGCATAGAGTGGGACTAATGCCCTTAAGATCATCAAGAGTATACCCAATAGCAGCGCGGTGCTTCTTCAGAGTTTTCAATAATCTCTCTTCCTCGTGCTCTGAAAGGTTATCACTAATAATAATAGGATATATCTTTTTCTCATCAAGATAAGCATATTTAAGAGTATCAGGTAACGGTTTAAGCTCAAACACGGGATCACCCTTGGGTGGAGGAGGATCCCCTAGGATTTCAACAGGTAAATTGTTTTTTAGAATAGGTTCCTGTTTAAAGAATACTTCATCCAATTCCCTTCTTTCATTCATAAACATATCATTTTCATGGTCTAGCAAATATTGTTCTAAAGGATCACTAGGAGGTACGGCAATAGAAGCAAGACCAATAATTTCATCCTTACTAGGTAATTCTTCTTCACAGTGTTGTCTACTAAATTTAGAAAAAATAAATTCATGAGTCATATCATCTAAACCGATAGTAACAACATCTCTTTTGCAATCTATGGTAGCATTAACAGTATTTAAGAAGGGTCTACCAAATATAATGGGACAAAAGCTATCTTGTGGGGAACCAAGAACAAGAAAATCAGCAGGATATTTAGTTTTCCCACACAAGACTTCAACATCTCTAACAATTTCCATTGGTGAAATAGTATCTCTATTGGCAAGTTTAATTGTGACATTAATATCTTCCATCTCAGCAGGTGCAATATCATGCATAACTTCTTTGTATAAGGAATAAGGTATTGCACTAGCACGAGCACCCATATCACATAAACCATGATAACAATGATCTCCTATTTTAACAGAAATAATAGGCATGCCTGCCACAGGTCTAGGTTTATCTTTATCACGGGGTTTAGCAATTCTAGCAGTTTCATTACAGAAATAAATAACATGCCCATCTATATTATCAGACAAGAGATCTTTAACAATGGCAATATTAGGTTCAACTTTAACTTGCTCAGGAGGTGTATATGTTTTAATATTGCTTTTACGAACCACAGTTGAAGCTTTAGCATGATCCTTTATCCCAACAGGGAAATGTGGTTTCTCAACATAAGAAGTAGGAACAATAGGATCATTATAAGTGATAGTCTTTTCTTCAACTTTAATAGGTGCAACTACTTTTACTTCTATGGGAGGATGATATTTAAACCACTTCTCCTTTGGGAGATCAACATAAGCAGCAAAAGATTCATAGAAAGAAGCTACTATCTCAGAGTCAAGTCCATATTTAGTGCTAAATTTACGAAAAATATCGGTATCCATAAAAGATTTAACACAATCAAAAGTAGGTGTCATACCTGACTCCTTACCATTGTCGAGGTCCCAATCTTTAGAGTTGCGTTTAATTCTTTCCAATAAATCCCATTTGACTTCAATAGTCTTCATCATAAAAGAGCCAGCACAAGAAGTATCAAGCATGGTGCGATTGTTACCAGAAAGCCGAGCATAAAAATTTTGAATAATCATTTCTCTTGAGAGCTCATGATTGGGGCATGAATATAACATTGATTTAAGCCTCCCCCAAGCTTGAGCGATGCTTTCTCCTTCGCGAGGCCAAAAATTATATATATAATTGCGATCACGATGAACAAGGTGCATAGGATAAAACTTCTGATGAAATTCCAATTTCAATCATTTGTAATTCCAAGACCTCATATCATCACATAGCCTATAACATGTCGATGCATCTCCCCTCAAAGATAAAGGGAAGACCTTCTTCTTAACAACATCTCCGGGTACACCTGCAAGCTAAAATAATCCACAAACTTCATCAACATATATCAAATGTTCATCAGGATGTTTTGTTCCATCTCCTAAAAAAGGATTAGCTAGAAGTTTTTCTATCATACCCGAAGGAACTTCAAAGCAAGCATTTTCATTTTCATTTTCAGTAGGTTCAGTAGGTTGAGGAGCAACTCTTTGCTCTACTGGTCGGGGTGAAGATACCCCGAACAAGCCCCTCAGAGGATTACCTTCCATGGTAACAAGTGACAGTAAATTTTAGCAAACTATATAAATTTTTTCTTACCAAATTCCACCTACCAAAGGCGCTTCCCTCCCCGGCAACGGCGCCAGAAAAGAGTCTTGACGACCCACAAGTATAGGGGATCTATCGTAGTCCTTTCGATAAGTAAGAGTGTCGAACCCAATGAGGAGCACAAGGAAATGATAAGCGGTTTCCAGCAAGGTATTCTCTGCAAGTACTGAAATAAGTGGTAACAGATAGTTTTGTGATAAGATAATTTGTAACGAGCAACAAGTAACAAAAGTAAATAAGGTGCAGCAAGGTGGCCCAATCCTTTTTGTAGCAAAGGACAAGCCTGGACAAACTCTTATATGTTGTAAAGCGCTCCCGAGGACACATGGGAATATCGTCAAGCTAGTTTTCATCACGTTCATATGATTCACGTTCGGTACTTTGATAATTTGGTATGTGGGTGGACCGGTTCTTGGGTACTGTCCTTACTTGGACAATCATCCCACTTATGATTAACCTCTATTGCAAGCATCCGCAACTACAACAAAAGTATTAAGGTAAACCTAACCATAGCATGAAACATATGGATCCAAATCAGCCCCCTTACGAAGCAACGCATAAACTAGGGTTTAAGCTTCTGTCACTCTAGCAACCCATCATCTACTTATTACTTCCCAATGCCTTCCTCTAGGCCCAAATAATGGTGAAGTGTCATGTAGTCGCCGTTCAAATAACACCACTAGAGGAGAGACAACATACGTCTCATCAAAATATGGAACGAATACCAAATTCACATGACTACTAATAGCAATACTTCTCCCATGTCCTCAGGAACAAAAGTAACTACTCACAAAGCATAAACATGTTCATAATCAGAGGGGTATTAATATGCATATAGGATCTGAACATATGGTCTTCCGCCAATTAAACCAACTAGCATCAACTACAAGGAGTAATTAACACTACTAGCAACCTACTAGCACCAATCCCGGACTTGGAGACAAGAATTGGATACAAGAGATGAACTAGGGTTTTGAGATGAGATGGTGCTGATGAAGATGTTGATGGAGATTGCCCTCTCCCGATGAGAGGAGCATTGGTGATGACGATGGCGATGATTTCCCCCTCCGGGAGGGAAGTTTCCCCGGCAGAACAGCTCCGCCAGAGCCCTAGATTGGTTCCGCCAAGGTTCCGCCTCGTGGCGGCGGAGTTTCGTCCGAGAAGATGGCTTATCATTTTTTCCCCATCAAAAGACTCCATATAGCAGAAGATGGCCACCGGAGGGCCACCAGGGGGCCCACGGGGTAGGGGGCGCGCCCAGGGGGGTAGGACGCGCCCCCCACCCTCGTGGGCAGGGTGTGGCCCCCCTGGTGAAGTTCTTGCTCTCAATATTTTTTATATATTTGGAAAACATCTTCCGTGAAGTTTCAGGACTTTTGGAGTTGTGCGGAATAGGTCTCTAATATTTGCTCCTTTTCTAGCCCAGAATCCCAGCTGCCGGCATTCTCCCTTCTTTATGTAAACCTTGTAAAATAAGAGAGAATAGGCATAAGTATTGTGACATAATGTGTAATAACAGCCCATAATGCAATAATATTGATATAAAAGCATGATGCAAAATGGATGTATCACCCATACATTCTGAGCACATGCTCACTAGTTAAGCTATTCTCCTCCATCTTGTAGGCAAGGTACTTGTCAGAGGTCTCATACCTCTTGACACGGTCATGAGTCTGAAATATCATTTTCAGCTCTTGGAACATCTCATATGCTCCATGGCGTTCAAAACATTTTTGAAGTCCCGGTTCTAAGCTGTAAAGCATGGCGCACTAAACTATCGAGTATTCATCATACTGAGCTTATCAAACGTTCATAACATCTGTATCTGCTCCTGCAATAGGACTGTCACCTAGTGGTGCATCAAGAACATAATTCTTCTATGCAGCAATGAGGATAATCCTCTGATCACAGACCTAGTCCGCATCATTTCTACTATCATCTTTCAACCTAATTTTCTCTAAGATCATATCAAAAATAAAACCAGAGAGCTATATGCGAGCTATTGATCTACAACATAGATATGCAAATACTATCAGGACTAAGTCCATGATAAATTAAGTCCAATTAATCAAATTACTTATTAACTCCCACTTAGATAGACATCCCTCGGGTCATCTAAATGATTACGTGATCCAAATCAACTAAACCATGTCCAATCATCACGTGAGATGGAGTAGTCTTCAATGATGAACATCTCTATGTTGATCATATCTACTATATGATTCACGTTCGACCTTTCGGTCTCCAGTGTTCCGAGGCCATGTCTGTACATGCTAGGCTCGTCAAGTTTAAGCCGAGTATTCCGCATGTGCAAAACTGTATTGCACCCGTTGTATGTGAACGTAGAGCCTATCACACCCGATCATCACGTGGTGTCTCAGCACGACGAACTGTCGCAACGGTGCATACTCAGGGAGAACACCTATACCTTGAATTTTAGTAAGGGATCATCTTATAATGCTACTGCCGTACTAAGAAAAATAAGATGCGTAAAAGATAAGCATCACATGCAATCAAAATAGGTGACATGATATGGCCATCATCATCTTGTGCCTTTGATCTCCATCTCCAAAGCACTGTCATGATCTCCATCGTCACCAGCTTGACACCTTGATCTCCATCGTAGCGTCGTGGTCGTCTCGCCAACTATTGCTTCTACAACTATCGCTAACGCATAGTGATAAAGTAAAGCAATTACATGGCATTTGCGTTTCATACAATAAAGAGACAACCATAAAGCTCCTGCCGGTTGCCAGTGACTTTTACAAAACATGATCATCTCATACAATAGCGTATATCACATCATGTCTTGACCATATCACATCACAACATGCCCTACAAAAACAAGTTAGACATCCTCTACTTTGTTGTTGCAAGTTTTACGTGGCTGCTATGGGATTCTAGCAAGAATCGTTCTTACCTACGCATCAAAACCAAAATGGTGATTTATCAAGTTTGTTGTTTTAACCTTCAACAAGGACCAGCCGCTGTCAAATTCGATTCAACTAAAGTAGGAGAAACAGACACCCGCTAGCCACCTTTATGCAAAACTAGTTGCATGTCTGTCGATGGAACCGGTCTCATGAACATGGTCATGTAAGGTTGGTCTGGGCCGCTTCATCCAACAATACCTCTGAATAAAAATAAGACGTTGGTGGTAAGAAGTATGACAATCACCGCCCACAAATCTTTGTGTTCTACTCACGCATATCATCTACGCATAGACCTGGCTCGGATGCCACTGTTGGGAAACGTAGCATGCAATTTCAAAAAAATTCCTACGCTCACGCAAGATCTATCTAGGAGATGCATAGCAACAAGAGGGGGAGAGTGTATCCACGTACCCTCGTAGACCGAAAGCGGAAGCGTTTGACAACGCGGTTGATGTAGTCGAACTTTTTCTCGTTCCGACCGATCAAGCACCGAACGTACGACACCTCCGAGTTCTGCACAGGTTCAGCTTGATGACGCCCCTCGAACTCTTGATACAACAATGTGTCAAGGGAGAGTTCCATCAGCACGACGGCATGGTGACGGTGATGGTGAAGTGATTCACGCAGGGCTTCGCCTAAGCACTACGAAGATATGACCAGAGGTGTAATCTATGGAGGGAGGCGCCGCACACGGCTAACAGATGCAGTTGTGTGTTCCAGGCGCCTCCCCCCCCCCTCATATATATAGGTGGGAGGGAGAGGGAGCAGCCAAGGGGGCGCCCAAGTAGGAGGAATCCTACTTGGGGCCCTAGACCTATTCCCCCCCTTACCATAATTTCCAAAGGGGGAAGGAAGGAGGACGGAGGAGGGAAGGAAGGGGGAGGCTGAATCCCTCCCCTTCCTTTCTCTCTTCCCCTATTTCCTTCCCCTCCAGGTTCGGCCTATATGCGGGGCGCAGCAGCCCATGCTGGCTGCTGCGTTTCCCCTCTTGGCCCAATAGGCCCATATCTTTGCCGGGGGTGCCCGGAACCCCTTTCCGGTGACCCGATATGTACCCGGTACCCTCGGAACACTTCCGATGTCCGAATACCATCGTCCTCTATATCAATCATTACCTATCGACCATTTTGAGACTCCTCGTCATGTCCGTGATCTCATCCAGGACTCCGAACAACATTCGGTCATCAAATCACATAACTCATATAATACAAAATCGTCATTGAACGTTAAGCGTGCGGACCCTACGGGTTCGAGAACTATGTAGACATGACCAAGACAGATCTCCGATCAGTAACCAACAGCGGAACCTGGATGCTCATATTGGTTCCCACATATTCTACGAAGATCTTTATCGGTCATACCGTAATGACAACATACGTTATTCCCTTTGTCATTGGTATGTTACTTGCCCGAGATTCGATCGTCGATATCTTCATACCTAGTTCAATCTCGTTACCGGCAAGTCTCTTTACTTGTTTCGTAATACATCATCCCGACTAACTCAGTAGTCACATTGTTTGCAAGGCTTCTTATGATGTGTATTACCGAGAGGGCGCAGAGATACCTCTCTGATACTCGGAGTGACAAATCCTAATCTCGATCTATGCCAACCCAACAAACACCTTCGGAGATACCTGTAGAGGATCTTTATAATCGCCCAGTTATGTTGTGACGTTTGATAGCACACAAGGTATTCCTCCGGTATCCAGGAGTTGCATAATCTCATAGTCGAAGGAATATGTATTTGACATGAAGAAAGCAATAGCAATAAAACTAATAGCAATAAAACTAAACAATCAATATGCTAAGGTAACGTATGGGTCTTGTCCATCACACCATTCTCCTAATGATGTGATCCCGTTCATCAAATGACAACACATGTCTATGGTTAGGAAACTTAACCATCTTTGATTAACGAGCTAGTCTAGTAGAGGCTTACTAGGGGCACGGTGTTTAGTCTATGTTTCCACACATGTATCAAGTTTCCGGTTAATACAATTCTAGCATGAATAATAAACATTTGTCATGATATAACGAAATGTAAAATAACAACTTTATTATTGTCTCTAGGGCATATTTCCTTCAGTGTTGTGAAGTAAGCAAAAGAACATATGTGTCTCACATGAAGTCTACCCTCTTTTTGTGTTGGGGGAGAAGAATGAGATCCAACTCAAAAGTCAAGGAAAGCGGCCTAGACCACTGACTTTTGATGAAAGGCTTCTGAATATGGATTGGTCTGGTAAACCATTTTTTTGATGAATTAGCTTATCACCATAATCCATCACTCCGGTATCTCCCTATGATTTCACAATATGGTACATGACAAAAACACACTACACCAATGACAATGTGTTTGTTAATCTGACACATGTTAATGTTTCACAAAGATTGAGTATTCAATACAAGCAATCCAGACTGTGAGGAGTTGGTCGTGTCAATTATTTGTGAAGTCAAACTATGAAAACTAACCGTAATTTTTGGGCTCGTTGATGTAAAGTTCAATTTGCATTTTTGTGTTTCTTCTTCTTATTTTGCTTTTTTGGGGGGGGGGGGGTCCTGCTGTTATTTCCTTTTGTTTGTGTTGTGCTCTTGTGTTATCATGGTGCCTTATTCCAACTAGATGATTCCCTACACGTCGTTTCAAGATTATTTTCTAATATATTTCGATGATACTTGATTGTACATCATCATATTTGATAATGTGAGAACTAAAATTGAAGATACAAATGATTTATTGTATTTGATTATTGTACAGTTGTAGACATTTATTAAATATGAATAGAATAAAAAAATCATGCATGTTTGAATGTTGAGGTAGCTTTTACTTATGAGTGGTCGCATGTTCAGGTGAACCTTTTTCCCATGCATGTTTAATGATGAGGCGGCATGCTTACACATCGACAGAAATGGGTTAGGGGTATTGCTATCTTTCAATGATATTTGGTTGTATGAAACATGAATATTTGGTAATATGAGAACTAAAAATACAAATGATTTATTATGTGGTTATTGTATAGTTATAAAATATTTATTAAATGTGAATAAAATGAAAATCCTCATGCATGTTAGCACGTTGAGGTAGCATGTACTTATGAATGGGTATATGTTTTTTGTGTGTGTGGATATGCATGATTACATGTTGAGGTGGAATTTTTTTCATGCATATTGAATGATGAGCCGACATGCTTGCATGTTGAGAGAAATATGTTGACAGTGGCAGCTATTTAGATATAGAAGATACAAAATGACAAGTATTCAAGAGCTTCCTTGAGGGAAAAGTGGAAATGAAGAACCACTTGAACATTTTATTTATTTATAGAAAATTGAGTAGAATGTAAGATATACACATCTGCAGACACTTACGCTGCTCCTAGCGAAGGTTTAAGTCATTTGAGTTTCAGGAGAGGAAGTAAACACGGTTCTTCATTATAGACAGGAACCGTCTCCTACTGAAAAACAACCCAGTTGGTGAGGCAAACATGTGTATATTATGTATAAAGTTCATAATGTTAACAATCTGACATCACTTCATAGATGTTTAAGCGAACATGTTGTGACACGTTCAATTCCCATGAATGAATCTCAAAGCAAAACATGTTTCAATCATTGTTCACTCACACACACCTCTCTGAGTGAACTATGAGCTAACAACACTAAACAGTTCGCTTAGAGCATGGCAATTTTAACCAGTTCTCTTTGATGTAGCATGACAATTTTGTTCTGCCAGTATGGCACATCCTAAACAAGTTGGAAATTTCTTTTTTTTGGCTTACAATTCTCCATGTTGCATTATAGAAAATCTCTGAACTCGTGGCAATTACTCAGCTGCAGCATGTCAAATTCCTGACAATAGTTCTTCTCACATGGCCATTTTTGTTTAGAACATGGTAAAGCTTTATATAATGGCATGCCAAATATATTTATTATAGCATGACAATTCTCGAGTGTTTACTGGGTGTGGAGGGAATCTTCTATATCTAAATAGCTAGCCCCCACTAATCTATTTCTCTCAACATGCAAGTATGCCACCTCATCAAGCAACATGCATTAGAAAAGACCCACTTCAACATTCAATGAGTCATAGGAAAAGGTTGACTTCAACATGCAAACATGCATGATATATTTAATAAATATTTTACAATCAAACACAATAAACCATATGTATTTTTAGATTTAGCTCACATATTATTTCTCCGAATATTTTTATTTCCATAAAATTATTAATATCTTAGAAAAATATTGCAAAATAATCCCGCAACAACGTGCGAGGCATCGTCTAGTACTCCCAAATCTGGCGTTCGCTCAGATGACTTCCCATAGGATAAGATAGTTCCCTCGGGGTAACCTCGCTAAGGGAACGTCAGCTCCATATTGGGGTTCATAAAGTTTGATGCATGTTGGTTATGACAGAATCACTCGAATGGCGATCAAATCAATGGTTAGTTTACACCATCTTGGAAATATAAGAACAACTCTAGCAGAGTCACCAAATGGCCCGGATCGCCATAGTAACCATCAATATGGCGATTTTGACTGAAAACACACCCTAGTAGAGCCGCCAACCGGCGCTCGGCCAACAAAATTTATGGAGCGTCCTACATATCCAGTCAGCAGTGTGCCTCCATATTTGGAGACTGGGGACATTGATAAGGAGGGGCCTCCATCCGCAACCCATCGCGTGGGAGCGAAATTTCAGCCCGGTCCCTTTTCCCCCATGTGTAGCTCAATCAATGGTGCGGTTGTCTGTATGGTTGCCGCTTCTACCCTGCCAATGATGTAACCGCATATCCACCGAGAAAAGCGCCAATTAATAGTCACGGTGTTTCCCACCCGAACATGGAAAATTAAATCCCACCCTCACTTCCCGTCAGAGTGCGCCCATTTGCAAGTATAAAACTCCCATCACCCTCCTTTGCTGGCGCCACCGCATTCACCCTTTTCCCCCATTCCTGTTGCCGCACACTCACCCCCATCCCCCATGTGTTGGCCGCCACCCTCTCTTCCCTCAGGGCATCTCCAGCCGCGCCCCTAGGAAGGCCTCCCCAGGCGGTTTTTTTGCGCCGGCGCCCAAAAAACGGCCCAGTCGCGCCCCCAGGAGCTCGATTTTCGCCGGCCTGGGCCGAAAACAGCGCCCGCGGATCCAGGCCGAACCCGGCGCGCTGGGGGGCGCCCGGGGGCGCCGGGGAGAACTGTTTTGGCACGAAAAAGCCGCGGGCCAGCCGCGTCAGGGACACGGCGGCTCGTCTTCCCCCAACTGCCTCGGTTCCTGCGGGGAATCAATGGCAAGGCTGCCGCCGGTCAGCCTTGCCGTTGATTCCTCACGGGTGGCGTGTCACGGGACGACGCGCCGACGCCTCCCCTCCCTCGCACGCGTACACACGGGCGCGGAGCGGCTATAAAAGCCGGCGGTCTCTCGCCTGTGCCCACACCAGACTCGCCCCTCGCCGCCGCCCAGCCCCTCTCTCTCCGTCTCTGTCTTCCTCTCCCAAGCGCCACCGGCAGCCCCTCTCTCTCCCTCTCTACCACCGCCGAGCCCGTCGCCATGGCAGAGCGCTTCCCCGGAGACGAGGCGGCGGCGAACGGCTTCGGCCGTCGTTCGCTCCGCGAACAGGAGTCCTGGCTCCTGTTCCAGGCGAACATCCCGGCGCCGCCGGACATGCGCGCCGGGCCGACGGGATGAAGGCTCAGCGACGGGGGAGTGCCCGTTCCCTCGTTACCCAACGCCGTGGCGAAGCCCAGGTACTTCGCCGAGGAGGTCGAGGTCGCGCGCGCCTCCCTGACCGACGACGAGCGCTCCCTCCCCCAGTACGCCGGCGGCAATCACGCGGCTTGGGCGGCGTACTTCCAGCGCCGCCAGCAGCAGCGCCTGGCCTCCACCAACGACGCGCCGGTGTTCAGCGGCGCGAAGAACAGCGAGGGGCGCCACCTGTGGTGGGGCGTCCTCGGCCGCACGCTGGATGGCGTGCTGGCGTACCATGACGGCGGCAACAACCCGCCGTTGACCTATCCTGCGACGGGGGCCGCCCCGTCGCAACACCGACGCGCATGGGCGCCAAGGAGGTTCGCCTCCTCCTCGTCTTCCTCCTCTCGCTCATCTTCCCACTCCTCCGGTTCTCCGGCGCTTCTCGGCGTCAAGGCCGAGCCCGCGGCGGAGACGCCAATCGGTCGGCGCACTCGCAGCGTCGGCATCGTCATCAACGAGGGCGGCCGGCGCGCCTCCTCCTCGTCGGCTCCTCCGCGCTTCATCAAGCCAAAGACGGAGCCGGGGCTGGCGCCGGTGAAGGCGGAGTTCGACGACGATGACATGGCCCTAGAATGGGCGCGCCAGGACTCCATTACGATGGAGAAGGCGCGGGGGGAGAAGGAGAAGGAGCGCCAGCGCACCGCCCTGCGCCGCTTCGAGGAGCGCCGACGCGGCCGCGATGAAGACGGGGTCGTCGTCTTATGCGACAGCGATGACGACGACGCGCCGCCGCCAGTCCGCCATGGCGTCGCCGGGCAAGGGTCCAGCAAGGGCGTCCGCGTCAAGGAAGAGAAGGCCGACGACGACGATGGCGGCGACAGCGGCGACGACTTCAGCCCCTTTCTTTTTTAGATTAGATTAATGTAATGAAAATGCACGAATTTTACCGAAATTTGCCATGTTTGGCCGAAATTTCACTAGTTTTTATCATAACTTCGCCGAATGATCCTTCTTTTTTTATTTTAATACGCGCCTGGGGGCGGCCCTGGGGGCCGACGGCTGGGGACCGACTCGCCCCAGGGTCATTTTTTGCGCCGGCTCACCCCCAGATGGCGCTTTTAGACGCCCCCTGAGAGGCCAACGGCTGGAGATGCCCTCATTACCATGTCAGTACGGTCGTGCCCTCCCTACGAACCTTTCCCAGATGAGACGGAAGAGGACCATGCTAAGAGAGTTCTGGGAAGGGCATGGGAGTTCTCAGATTGGGTCGAGGGTGACGTGCCCGCCTCTGCGTTGCCCTTGAGTATTTTGACCGCATTTACCGCCGCATGAATGGCTGCGTCGCTCAGGCCGACCTTCTAGGATGTGACCTTATCCCGCATCCAGGATCGGATGCACGTGCGTTTGTGGACTGTGTGGCTGCGGAAGTTGCGGCAGCCGCAGCCTCCCCGTCTGCAATGTTTCTTCGAAGAAGAGGAAGAGCCCGTAGTTTAGCAGAGAATCATTTGTGAAAATCCGTTGTGTAAACCCTTGTTGAAATCAAAATATAGACTCTACTAGAGTTGCTCTAGCGCTTATCCTTAAGTTGCTCTAAAATATTGATATATCCTGGTCACTTTTTCAAAACCTTTGGATCAACATCCAACGATTCACATCTCATGTAACTTTGTGTATAAATTATGGATTAAGCTTGCACTAAAGTTACACTAAGATCCCAAGATATAAATTGGAATGGTAGAAACAAAGACTGTACTTTGGGAAAGGAAAAACGACTGTACTTGGACTCATCCGGCGTGCATAGCACGGAAAGGGCCAAAGGGGAGCGGGCAAACTGGCGTCACTGCTCGAAGGGTCACCTCAATGGACATGAGCCATCCGTTTCCGTTGGATGTAGCCTGTGCCAACCTGTGATGAATGGACCGTGCACGCGTGCGCTCGTTTTTGGAGAGATTCGACCAGCATGCAGTGTGGCCAAGACTCTCTCACACACACATGTTAAGTACATCATTTTCACCCCGTGAAAAAGTATTAGCTCTGTAACAAAATGTAAGACATTATTATCTGTACACAATAGCTAAATGTCAGCCCACTGACTTTAGCTTTTGGGTCAGTCAATTTTGAGAAAGGCGAAGAAGTTCGCCGGAGGGAGGCTAGAGGAAAGAGAAGGAAGGGGCTCGTCGGAGGCTACCCCATCACCTATCTTAGATTGGGAGTGGCAGCACGGCGCGCGCGCGGGGAGTGGGGGAGCAGCAGCTCGGCGATGGTGCAAGTTTGTCGGCGAAAATCGGGGGGGGGGGGGGGGGGGCACGGTGGTGGGTCGCAGTTGGGGGAGTGCGACGCGTCGAGGCGCGGTGGTTTGAAGGAAGAAAATGAACAAGAGCATGCGGGAGATTGAAGAAGGTGATCCGCCCTTTCATTTCGCATCCGAATCGGTTGGTAACAATCGATTGACCCAAATTCAAAAATTAGCCTACTTACATCTAGCCAGTCCTTTGTTTGTAAGTACATTGTAAAAACAAATTAAACGAAGTACATTGTACTTTTGGCGGCGAAGGAACTGCCCGGTGGAAATTATGGCACGCCAATCACCAGCCCGATGTAAAGTACTGGTATGCAAAGTCCAATCACCAGCCAACGTCGGGCTTTTGTCTTTTAAGAAAGTAGGGTACGCACTACACAGGTCCGCGAAAGTACAACTATACAATTAGATATTTTTCCTTCAACAGAGACAGGATGGCAAATTAGAAACCAAAAATCTGATTCAGGGTTCTTGATGTAAAATTTATTATGTTTTTATGGTGTCTTGTACTTCTGTGAACTTTATAGAGAAAAAAAAGTACCAAACTTTATAGAGAAAAAAGTACTGAAGAAAAAAGAACTGATGGGAAATGATTGGAATCACCCGATGGGACACGACGCGTGCGTCCGTCATCTCCATGGTCGTTGGATCAGATTTTAATGAGATGGCTAGAAGTAACATATTACTTAGACTAGTTTTTGTAACTGAGTGGTTGTTATAATTTCTCCCATCGCAGCAACTGATGTGTTGCGGGATCTGAGTCTGAATCCCCTTGAGAGCAGCCACCATCCGTGCTCCTCTAAAGCACCCCTGTTGTGCCACCACTGACGCCGGCGAGCACGCGCTCCGCCATCGCGGTTCGTCAGCCGCCTCCAACACTATCCACCATCTCTCCTCCTCCCACTTCTCACCTTCATTCAGACCAGGCGCTGGCAGCCGCGTCGCCCTCTCTCCTCCTCCCTCTTCTCACCTTCATTCAGACCAGGCGCTGGCAGCCGCGTTGCCCTCTCTCCTCCTCCCTCTTCTCGATCGACGGCGTCCGCTCCTGCTGCTACCTGGTGATGAAGAAGAAGACATCTGCTAGACACCGACGACGCAGGGCGCAGTCCACTTCTGCACCATCACTGTTGTTGCAAAATAAAAAACAAATATGCAACAAGACCGATGTTGCAAAAAAAAAATCGCAACAAGACTTCTGTTGCAAAAAAAAAATCCCCAACAATACCTTTGTTGCTAAAAAAATATCCCCAACACAACGTTTGTTGCAAAAATAATTCTGCAGCACAATCTCTATTGTATAAAAAATCTGCAACACAACCTCTGTTACTATTGTTTCTTCAACAAGGTCTTTATTGTAAAGTAGAGAAAAGAAGTTCACCCTGCTAGATTTGTGTCACATCTGACGGCTCGCGAGGCGGCGGATCTTTTTAAAAAGATCCATCGAGCGACGCGTAGCAGCCTCCAAAACTTATTGACTAAATATAGTTAGAAAAAGGAGCGAATCAACCTGTGGTTGAGTTGGTTAGGTGGACAGTTGTATTCCCAACCCACCAGGGTTCAAATCCTGGTGCTCGCATTATTCCTGGATTTATTTCAAGATTTCCGGTGATGCGTGATCAAGGTCACCACCACAGCATCATTTGCGAGAATCTGATCGTTAAATATCCTGCGGCTCCTCTCCTTCCAGAGATGACATGCCACAAGGTGAAGAAGTTGCTTGTTTGAGAGACGGCGAGCTTCTTCCACCGTCCATGAATGGATGTGGAACATCCAGCAATGGCCGCAGCCTCAGGGTGCGAGGTGTTGAAGGCGAACCAAACCCTCAATGGCCTCACCGCCTCAGGAACATAAACTGTTTTTCAATGGCCTCCATGCATATTTGAGCTTCGCCAACGATGGTAAATATGCTTGGATTCAGTTAGACCTACCGATCTGATGCATGCATGGTCGCCATATTCTGTCACGTCAAAATGGTGACCTAGCTAGACCTGCTCCACCATACTAGCGCTCCAAGCTGTACTGTATGATACAGTCGTAGGCCGGCTAGGCTAGGCTAGGTAGCTGCATCCTGTACAGTACTACGTACGTACGAACCCAACGTATCGCAATGATGAGTATAGCTATGGCAAAACGTACGCGCTCCGCCACGGTGCGTGCCGTCTTGGGCACCTCCCCGTCAGCCGTCAGCCGTCAGCCCGGCCACGGCCTCACGGGAGGCGAGAGTGCTCTCTTCGTCTGTTCCTCTCCGGCTATGCGGTCCAGCACGCTTCGTCTGCCAATTCTGCGGAAGAAGATAAAAATAAAACAAAGAGCTTGTGTGGAATCTTCGTCTCTCCGTCCATGCAATCACGCTCTCGATTACGATTAGCATGGGGGCGACGAAGCTAGGCCAGGCTAGGCAGGCAGACCGGCATAACTTGAATGCAGTTATGACACCCATGCCTCCGGCCGGGATCCAACGATGGAGCAGAGGCGTAAATGCCATAACGTTCTGTCCCTGGAAGGCCGCTGATCGATCGATGGTCGACGTCGCTGGAGCTCCGGTCGGTGTGGGATGGCCGTAAATGTGGAGACCAAGTGAACTGTGAAAGAACAGCAGGCCGGGGCCAGCCGGGGAAGAGGGATCGGGGGAGAGAAAAGCTGACGGAGCGAACGCGGAAGACTAACTTGCATGCAGGCACTGCTGCTCGTCTGCTCCCGGCCAGTGTGAGGTGATAACTAAATTGCAGCAGGTCTCGTAGCAGTACTGCTGCTTCGCTGGACCACCTCATACCTTCTGGCCGCATCTACGTCGTCGCCGTGCCAGACGGCACACGGCAGCGCCACCACCGGTCAAAGTGCTCGTCCGGCTAACCTTGTAGGAGGAAGCCGATGATGGGCTACCGGTGACACGGCGAGACGTGCTTCCCATTACTGAAGGAATCTTGTAATGGCCAGTGGGCACACTGACACCGGCACATCAACTTTTCATAAAAATAATAATTCAGGGAGGTAAAATTTCATAAAAAATGCGTTGGTTTGTTGTTTTTTTTTTGAGAAGAAATGCATTGGTTTGTAGCCTACGCAAAAATGAGAAAATCCTGGCCCAAAAACAATAAAAAGGAAGGCCCATTTTTATAGACACATTTGTCATTTTTTTGTGTACACCACGTATGAAAATATATATTGCTAAAATTTATAAGCAAACACTGCATTTATATGTATATGTACACATTTTTTAAGAAAAATTGAGGGTATATAGAATCAGGTATCCGGGTGACAATAATGCTCCGGGGAGATGGGGCTCCAAAACGCATTATCAGCTATGACACCACCTATATGACGCTTATTAGCATCGTGTATGAGGGGTGATGCACTATTCGTCCATAATGGGTCGCGGGCTCCGTTTAGGTCATTGTGACTTCCCAACGCCAGCCTCGCTATTGTTTTCGAGCGCTGGTACCGTTATGTGCTAGTGATTTTTTTTTCCTTTTTATTGCCATCGTTTGTCCAATCAGTTAATTTTTTTTGTTTTCTTTCCCTGGGTATTATAATCCGTCTTTAAACAAAAAACAAATCATCATTGTGTATTAAGATAAATATTCACCATGTATTATACAATTTAAAATTCTTCATTATATTTTAAAATTTTGTTTACCATGTTTAGAAAAATATTCATAGAGATTCAAAAAGTGTAGTGTCAAAAATGCTCTTATATTATGAGACAGAGAGAGTATTCGATTAACTTTTGCCATGTTTAACAATTTTTTACTGTTTATTAAAATATGTTTGTCATGTATAAAATAATGTTTAAAATGTCTAAAAATGGTCATCATGTGTTTTTCGAAAAAAATAAGGTAAAAAAAGGAAAAAAAATAAAAAATTGAAACAGAAAACCAAAAAGCCGGAATGAAAAGTACAACCGAAACCTAAAAAGGTACCAGCAGCGCTACAAAACAAAAGAACAGGAACAACTGAAAAAAAACCACAACAGAATACCGTCAAAAACTTTGAAGCTAAACGCGAAAAAAATAGCAGGAGAAACAAAACAATAAACATCAAAATAAAACCCTCAAAACCAAAGGAGCAGCACAACAAAGAAAACAGCAAAAAAAAAAAAAACAAATGGGTCAGGCAATTCACGTTGCGCGTCGTGTCGTGCCATCAGCACGCCTGCACCGTCATATACACGCGATAAGACTATCTAGGCCGATCCATTAAAAATAGCGGGTTGTACTTGGCATATCCCCCAGCATTTGTGTTCATCAATTTTCTCATAAGAAAATCATCAAATTTTCAAAAAAAGTTCAGTAATTTTAGTAAAAGTGTAAAATTTAAAGATGTCCAAGAATTGCGAACAATTTCTTCATTCCAAAAATAGTTCCCGAATTCAAAAAAAAATTTGTGGATTCAATTTTTTTACTATTTTAAAAATGTTCGTGAATTTTAAAACCCTGGATTCAAAAAATGTTCGTGGAATAAAATAATTATTCATGAATTCTTTAAATGTAAATGTATCTAAAAAATATTCAAGAATTCCAATCTTCATATTCATGATTTTCCGAAAATGTTCGTGAATTCCAATTTTCTTTGTGAAGTCAAAAAGTATTCACAAAATCCAAAAATGATCATTATTGGAAATAAATGGTCGTGAATTATAAAACGTACATGCTTTCAAAGAATGTTCATGATTCCAAAAACTGTTTGAGGTATTTTAGAAAAAAAATCATAAATTGAAAAAATGTTCAAGAAATCAAAAGTTGTTCACAAAATTGAAAAAATGTTCACTAATTCAAAAAGTTTTCATGAATTTTATTTTTTTCGTGAATTGTGAAAATATATTAAAATTTGAAAATAGAAAATATAAAGGGAAATATAACTAAAATACAGAAAAAAAACATGTCAGGAAAGGATCGAAAGGTGATTCTATATATGAGCCGGCCCAACTTTGCGCAAAATCATGGACGCGTGTGAGCTGTAGGTTGCTATTGATCTATCTACTTTTTTTTAACACGGTACAGACGCTAGCACTCATATATACGCTCATACAATTACCCCTATGTATGGACAGACGCACACCCTATCCCTATGGGCACCCCCGAAAGATTAAGCCGGCATGTCATCTTAAGATTTTACGAAGTCACCGTAGGCGTCTCGTAGTCAATGGAAGCGTTTCCTCCCACTAAACATGTATTCCCAGAAATCCTAAAATAAATTCAAAATAAATGCAAGCACCAGGATTTGAACCCTAATGAGGTGAGGATACCACTGTCCTTCTAACCATCCAACCATATACCAAGCTATCTACTAGGGAGCACCTATTGGACGTTCACTGCGTCAAACAGCGGTGGGCTGCAAAGGAAATCCCAACTGGGCCGACCCATTAGCAGTCACCCAAGCGAATCCATTGTAGTGTGAATAGTGTTGCGTAGAAATCCTAAAAAGGCAGTGCACCCACATTCGATCGAACTCGCGACATCTCATTGTAGACCGGCATTCATGATTATTGGGCAGTGCGAGTCTTTATGAACTAACAATAGAGGTTGATCAAACATTTCTTGAACATTGTTTTCTTTTTGAAGAATACAATTTTTGAAATTCTGACCATTTATGAAAAAGCGAATAATTATTGAAATTTGTGATCAGTTTGTTAAAATTTTGAACAACTTTGAAATTCCAAATATTTTTTGAAATTTTGAACAAATCTTGACGATTTTAATATTTTTTAAAAAGTGAACAATTTTTCGAAATTCTGAAAATTTTACAAAAAGTGCGTACAAAATTTAAATTCCTGAACATTTTTTTGAAGATTTGACCTTTTTGAAAATAATGAATTTATGAAAAAATAAAAGGAAATGAAATGGAAAAAAAGTAAAAGAAGAAACATTAAAAAGAACAGATTCAGGGACCTTCTAGAAGGCTCCAAAAATCGGTAAAACTAGAATAAAACCTATTAGAATTTAGAAGGTTCCTTAAACTGGAATGAGAAAGCTTTGCATACAACTAAAAGTTGTGCCTTTAAGCGACACGTTACGGCAACGTGCGTCAAATCGGAAATTCCGACATACTACGCACACGCGTAATAGGTATTGCACATCAACTAGTGAGATCACTAATTAAAGGTTACCCATTGCAAATACGTACAACTTTTCATCTTCCCTGGTGCTGACAAATGCACACATGTTTGTGAGTCCCTTGTCACAACCTAATTTTTTTCCTTTATTATCAAAAATTCATTTTTTAAATGTTTAATCTCTCAAACCGTTTCTCTAAATCACAAACACCTTTTGATTCGTCATGTCATATTTTGTAAATTAGATCATATATTAATATGTTTTGAAAAACTTTTTTCTATGAGAAAATAAAAATACAAAAATAACAAAAACCGTTACAGCTTTGTTTTTTAAAAATAAAAAAGCAACCGAGAAAAACCAAAACCCATGCATATTTTGTGCTTTTTCACTTTTTTTAGAAGCATAGCTTGTGCTTCCGTGGAAGCATACGACGTGCTTCTTCATTTTTGAGAGACAAATGTGAGGGGCTTTGTGAAAATCCGGACCGCTTTCAAGCACTCTTCTGACCGTCCTGACCAACCAAAAACCCTACCCCCTTCCACGTGTTTTCGGTTAACACTGCTTCAGAGCGTCAGCGCCCGCATTCATACCCGGCCAGAACGGACATGGCCGCTCACTGGCGTCATCGTTGAAGTGGCGCGCCGGCCGAGAGAGCGCCACCCATGATGCTTCCCTGTGCAGGCGACTGCCGCACGTTCAAACGACATGACGGCCGGCCCTCCATCCGTATGCCGTCCACATTGATGGAACGCGGTTGCCGAGGCGTCTTCTCCGACGCCACCCGTCCGTTCCTCTGCTGCCCACCATTGCTATATAAACCGCTGCCCTGGCCATAGCCGCAGTCATCCACCTCTGATCCCTCTTCGCACCACTCCCATCATGGATCCTTCCCCCGCCAAAACTCTCTGGGACGGGCTAACCTCGGACCAGAAGAAGGAGATGGCCACCATTGTTGTCGGCTGGCTGGCCGGCAGGCAGCCAGAGGACGACGACGTCCCAATGGAGGACGCTGCGGCGTTGAACCGGCGTCATCCTTCTCCTCCGCGCCACCCTTGCCGGTGCATTGCACCATGACCATCGGCGAGGCCCGTGCCCATTACATGGACATGGTGCAGGAGGAGCAGGAGGAGAAGTTCCGGGAGGTGTAGGCCAACACCGCCTACAACAACCACCTCCTACAGGAGCACGTGCAGGCGGAGCAGCAGCTCGTCGCCGGCAGGACTGTCGCACCGGACGCGGACCTGGCGGAGTAGGAGGCGTTGCTCGAGTCCTACTGCTCCGCCACGAGATTCGCCTCGCCCGCTGGCGGTACCGTCAGCGGGTGGCGGAGGTGGCAGCCACCTACAAGGTGATTCGGCGAGACCGAGGAGGAGGAGGAGGACATCGCCGAGTCCGCGCCCCGCCGTGACGACCACGAAGCCGGCACGTCCGCGAGCGCCGCCGACAGCGAGGAAGAATAGTGCACGATAAGATGCCGCCACTCGTGTCTCAGGAAGGCCACCGCTCCTCCCCCTCCCGTCGACTCCAATCTTGGTGGACTCAACATCGTCGGCCGATTAGTCGCTTGGCGGCGATGTTGAGGCGGACAACGTCACTTTCAGCTTCACTTCAGTTTCACTTCTCGGGGCTCATGGTCGGACATGGGGGATGGGCACCGGCGACCAGTTAGAGTATGTATTAATTATACCATCAGAGCCGGACTAGCACTACTTTGATGTAAATGTAATGAAATCTGTCGTGTTTATATGAAATCTGGATGTGTTTATATGAAATTCATCTGTTTTGAATTTCATTCAATTGGTTCAAGTTGTAGTCAAAAATAAAATGCATGTGGCTGCGGTTGAATGACGTCTCCCGCATATGAGTCCGTAGATGGATGTAGAGAGAATTTACGGGTAGGCGTTGAAGGTACCCTTACACGCTAGAATGCCCATTAGCCCAGGCCCCAGGGCACGTCCTAATCACTGTTCAAGATATCTTCCGATATTTCGATAAATCAGCCAATGTATCGCTTATCGTTGTCTGGCCGATAAGATAAATCGACCGATAAATCAACCGATATGGCGATAAATCGGTCGATATGCCGATAAATTGGCCGATTTATCCCTTATCATGGGTCGACCGATAAGTTTCCGATAAGTGATGTCCCCAACATTGATCCTAATATACTTTTGACGTTGCAAGTGACAAACTGCACATCCTCTCAGTCTCAGGCGTGAGGCCATGGCGAGTACCTTTCCCACCCCGACCCTCTCGACGCCCAAGCTGTCCCTGCCACCGCTCGGTCCTTCGCGCCGCAACGCTGCCGCTGCCGCTGCCTCGTGGCGGCACCGCGGGCAGATCTGCGCGACCACCGGAGGCGATGCTCCCGCAGCAGCAGCGACGACAGAGGAGGAAGCAAAGGCTAGGAAGGAGCAGAGGAAACGATGCCTGAGGTGCGGCGTCCTGTACCTGGACGAGGAGAACTCCGCTGCTGCCTGCGCCTTCCATGGCCACATCACCGGTAGGTATCGTATCAGCACCACTGACTGCTGCATCACACTACAGTACACTAGTTGCAAAATATCTTCAGGTTGCGGTTGGGCTTGCGACTCTCTGCGTGCTGTGTACCACGAACGTCCTTGCCCATGCATACGACTGCAGCAGCCTATGCAAAACTATAGGCCGGAGGAGCTTCCCGAGGCCCGTTTGAGAGTGGACATATGCGTGTTTGTGTTGCAGGTGAGAAGGGGCTGTTTTCGCTGTCGCCGCCGCACCAAGGGATCGACGGCGAGTGGAGCGACAAGAGCGGGGTCATCGTCTACCGGTGGAACGACCGTGGCGACCGCCCCAACACCGGCCGTGCCAACTGGAAGGGGAGGTGGAGCTGCTGCCAGGAGCGGGACGAGGAAGCGCCGCCGTGCCGCCGTGGGCACCACGTCTCCTACGACGATGGCTTCACTCTCTTCTAGCCACGATTCGCCATATGTTCTGATAAGCTAGAGACTGTAATTCGGGAGGAATTTCTGTGTTCCAAATTAACTGTGTAAAGTTGCTTCTACTTAATGTTGAAACTAAAAATGATAAGTGAAGCTTACTGAATAAGTGAATATGAACCAGAGGTTGACCATTTGCAGACAATAAAGTCTTGAGGTATTTTCTAGTCAAATATTTGTGAAATAGTTAATAAAGATGGTTGTATGCATCAATTGATGCAGAGGCCAGGGTTTAGCCTTCTTTTCCAAAAAGAATTTTTTTGCATACAATGAAGTCTTCATGGCTTCACGAACATGGTCGTAGGTGCATAAAACCATAAAATATATCTAACACGATCCATGTCATCATATCAAACAGAATGCGCACACTGTGATGCAACCGACTTAGATGGCTTTCATGCCGGGACGACATATCCTGGAGAGTGTGTTCGTTCTTCATGAAACCTTACATGAAATTCACTCAAAGAAATTAAATGGAGTTATCTTCAAAATGGACGTCGAAAAGGCTTACGATAAAGTTAAATGATCATTTTTGCAACAGGCTTTGTGTATGAAGGGTTTTGATGCGGCCTGGAGAAAGCAGGTCGAATCATTTATACAAAAGGGCAATGTAAGGATCAAGGTAAATGATGACATATGTCATTACTTTCAGACACAAAAGGGATTGAGACAAGAGGATCCGATGTTTTTCTATCCTATTTAATATCGTTGTTGATATGTTGGTGGCTCTCATTGGTCGAGCCAAAGAGGACGGTCAGGTGAGTTGGCTCATCCCTCATCTTGTAGATGATGGGGTATCTATAGTACAACATGTAGATGATACAATTATTTTTATGGAACATGATATGGTAAATGCTAAAAACATGAAACTGGTTTTGTGTCTTTGCAAACAATTGTCTGGCTTGAAAATCAATTTCAATAAGAGTGAACTGTCCTGTTTTGGGCACACCAAGGAGGAAAGGGAACATTATATACAATTGTTTGGGTGCGAGTTGGGGTCTCTTTTGTTTAGTTATCAAGGAATCCCAATTCATCACCGAAAACTGGCCAACAAAGAATGAAAGTGCATAGAGGATCGATTTGAGAAGAAACTAAGTTGCTTGAAGAGCAAGCTTATGTCTTATGAGGGTCGGCTAATTCTGATAAATTTCATGCTTACAAATATGCCGATGTTCCTATTGCTCTTCTTTCAAGTACCTATGGGGAGTAAGAAAAATGTTGGATTTTTATCGGTCAATGTTTTTTCTGGCAAAGCGATGAGACTAAAGCCAAGCACAGGTTGGCCAAGTGGGATATAATTTATAGGCTGAATGACCAAGGGAGTTTAGGCATTAAAAACCTTGAGTTAAAGAACAAGTGCCTATTCAATAAATGGCTATACATGCTATCTAGAGGAGGAGGGTGTGTGGATACAGTTATTGCATAACAAGTATTTACAATCCAAGCCCCTTGCACAAGTAATGTCGCAGCCGAACGATTCACTTTTTTGGAAGAGGCTAATGCGAACAAATGGTGCCTTTTTCAATAGAACCAACTTCATCGTAGAGAACGTTAATAATAGTAGGTTTTGGGAAGATACAGGGCTAGGGCAGAGGCCACTGAGCATACAATATCCAACCCTTTATAATATTATACAACATAAAGACGCTTTCGTAAGTAAAATACTAGGATCAATTTTAAACATTCAGTTCAGGAGATGCACCTACGAGATTGGCCGAGGTATAATATTTAGTGGATGGAGTCCCATAAATCTAGCAACCCCCCATCAGATCTCATAGGCACATTGGATTGCGTTTGTTCCAATTGTATTGTATTATGTAACTGTAGATCAGTAGAGATCGTTTAAGGATGAACTTCACCTAAACAAGCAGTTGCACTTATCCGCAATTAAACAATTAACTATGCCTTGAATTGTTAGTCTTGCGCGAACAAGCTTCACTGAATATCCTTACAAGTACATGGCTGCCAGGGCTACCCCGTGGGGTGGAGCATATAAGTCATACTCCTAGCATTTCATGGGCTTACTAGAGATTACCCGATTTCACAGACTATAACTAACAGTCTAGATCATATCGGTGCGTTTTTTAAAGACTACCCTGTAGGAGGACGTCTTCGCTTTCATAGTAAACGAAACACTTAAAAATTAATCAACATGTCGTAATAGTATTAGCGAGAGAGCTGGATTTTCGGCGGAATGAATTTATTAATTGTTCTCTCCGGCTGCAAAGGTTTGTTTTCTCAAGTCCTACTTCATAAGATCTCTGATCACATAGTGAAAGTGCGTTATATCGACTAGAGGGGGGGTGAATAGGCGATTTTTATGAGAGTCTTCAAAACATGGGAGTTTCGAAGACAAACAATATAAGCAAGCCTATTACCATGCAGCGGAAGGTAGACTACACTAGGCAAACCATAGTCGAATATTCAGTGAAGTGAAAGCACAATGACTAACAGTAGCAAGGTAGTCAGGATCGGGTAGGAAGATATTATGAAGCCAATCAGAACACACAGTCACTCAGTGAAGACAGAAGATAATGCAATCATACAATGACTTCACAAGGACCAACAGTAAGTAAAGGGAAGGAATGGATGAAACCAGTGACTCGTTGAAGACAATGATTTGTTGGACCAGTTCCAGTTGCTGTGACAACTGTACGTCTGGTTGGGGCGGCTAGGTATTTAAACCTTAGGACACACAGTCCCAGACACCCAGTCCTGAACACGCAGCTCAGGACACCCAGTCCTCACTATATTCCCCTTGAGCTAAGGTCACACGGACCTCGCCCAATCACTCTGGTAAGTCTTCAAGGTAGACTCCAAACCTTCACAGACTTCGTTCACCGGCAATCCACAATGTCTCTTGGATGCTCAGAACGCGACGCCTAACCGGCTGGAGGATGCACAGTCCTCAAGTGTAATAAGTCTTCAGATCACACATACAAGAGGACTTAAGTGATGCCCAATTCTCTCTAGCTCTGGGTGGTTAGGGCTTTATCCTCGCAAGGAATTCTCTCTCAAAGGCTTCGAGGTGGGTTGCTCTCAAACGACAAAAGCCGTACTCTCAATCTGAGCAGCCAACCGTTTATGGTTGTGGGGGGTGGGCTATTTATAGCCACTTGGCAACCCGACCTGATTTGTCCGAAATGACCCTGGGTCACTAAGGAACTGACACGTTTTCCAACGGTCAGATTTCAAACTCACACGGCAACTTTACTTGGGCTACAAGCAAAGCTGACTTGTCCGACTCTGGACAAGATTCGCTCTCATAGTCTTCACTCGAAGACATAGGTTTTTGGTTAGGCATCACTTCAGTCAATCTGACTGGTTCTCTTGGACCCCACTTAACAGTACGGTGGTTCCTATGACTCAACACAAAAGAAAAAGAACTACGAAAGATCTAAGTCTTCGAGCTTCATAGGCTTCATGTGGTGTCTTCTCTTGTCATAGTCTTCAATGTGAATATCTTCATATACCACCTTTGACTTCAATGTCTTCATACATTTTTAGGGGTCATCTTTGGTAGGAAAACCGAATCAATGAGGGACTTCTACCTGTGTTATCCTGCAATTCTCACAAACACATTAGTCCCTCAACTAGGTTTGTCGTCAATACTCCAAAACCAACTAGGGGTGGCACTAGATGCACTTACAATCTCCCCTTTTTTGGTGATTGATGACAAACTAGTTGAAGTTTTCAACGGGGAATATAATATGTGAGATTGTAAAGGATAAGGAATTGTCTTCATAAGTTGTAAGGGCTCCCCCTGAAGACGTGCATATAAGTAATTTGCTTTTGGAATGCAAATGCACATGGCAGGTTGTACTTGTGGAGATCCTCTTCAGCTTATGATGACAATCCATCATGCATGTAAAGGTATGTGAAGATAATGACATGCATAATGGAAAATGGACGTCTGCAAATGATCTAAGTGCAGAATTTATCGTCGCACATGCGGAATTTATCATCGCATCGTAAAATAGCAAATAAGTGGCAGACGACCATTGAGTTTAAGTGTTACAACTCAAAGAACCAAATGTATCAAAACGAGAGTTGTAAACACTAGGCAAAACATAAAGTAACCGCCCATATTGACCCGCTTGAAGACTATCAAACGCATATGCTTCTCCCCCTTTTGTTAGTGAGGACCAAAAAGGTTTGAAGACATAGAGCATCTACTCGTTCCCACGAAGAGTAGGTGAAGCAGCAGGGTCATCGGTGGTGTTTGGCGGTGCAGAAGAACTTGGAGCAGTGTCGAAGCGTGCTGAAGGAGGGGGCGGTGAAGTGGCATCGTCTTCGTCCTCAATCACTCTGGCATTCACAGTTGCCGCAGAGAAAGAGAACTCAGAGTCTTCAAGGGATGGAGTTCGTCGCAGCACTGCCCTTCGGGGAGGTGTGGAGTCAGACTTGAAGCGTTCAGAGAAGCCATCCTCTTGAAGATCATCTTCAGAGCACATAAGCGTCCGCCCTTTCCATGTACGCCGACAAGTTTCATGGGCAACAAAGGCATTCTTGGTGGTAAGGTTGCGAATGCGGTTGACATCCACCAAGAGGCTGTGCATTTGGCGCTTCAGCCAGTCATTATGCCTATCCTTTTTCTGATGAAGAGCCACCAGAAGCTCTCGGTCATTGAGAACACGAGATCGCTTCTTGGGCCGCTGGGCAATAGTGCTTTCAGTGTCTTCAGTAAGGGCACGATGAGGTGCACGTGTAGTTCCAGCCAGAGGATAAACACGAGTGACGGCTTCAACTCCTTCAATGTTCTATGAGAAACTTTGATGCTTCACATTCTGAAGACTAATAGGTTCCTTGGCAGGCTCAGGATAAATGGCTTCAACGGACATATCCACATCAGGCATAAAGATCCGATGATTGCGAGCAGAGGGCTGATATGAGATAGCTGAGTGGAGTTTGATCAGCCGCATTATTAATGGAGCATAGAACTTCAAGCCAAACAGATCAGAGCCTGATGCAGCAAGTTGACGAATGAAGAAGTCTTATGCATTGAAGCATTTGCCATGAATAATATAGAAGACCAAAGTCTTCATTGCACCTTCCAGCTTTGCATATGGGGAATGTCCTTTGATGGGCCAGAGAGTTCGCCTTAAAATATGATAGATGGTCCTTGGCAGATACTCCAGGTCTTCAACAAGGAACTCCTTAGGATATTCAGCGTCTTGTGGCAAAGGCTTCATCATACTGAGCATCTGACTCATGTTTGGTTCAGGCTTTTGAAAGATGCTCTCCATAGCTTCACTGTGATGTTGACATCCAGGTTCATAGAGTTCTTCAGGAGTGGGCAGACCAGTGAGCTCAATGATATCAAAGGCTTTGGCTTCATGATGAACATTTCCTGTTATCCACTCAAGGACCCAAGTCTTCGGATCTCTGTTGTAACCACGAATGTGAAGTGTGGCATAGAACTGGAGCAGCAACTCTTCGTTCCAGTGCTCTTGGTCGGTGATGAAGGGCAACAATCCAACCTCTTTGAAGCAGTCTAGAGCTTTTTCCAGACAGGGCAGATGCAGGATGCATATGTGGGAAGATGCGACCTTGATTGTACAGAATGCAGGAGTAATAGCTTCGCTGCGGGTAGCTCCAGAACCGATCAGAAGATATTCTTTCCCTTGAGTAGGGGTTCTTGGAGCTGTTGAAGAAAGTGTTGTCTGCTTTGAAGCCGTTGATATTGAAGGATCCAGGTGCCGTTGCAGGACCTGGAAACCTGGGCAGTCTTGGCATTGGCTTTTGTACCTGAGGCCTATGCTCAATATGATAGTCAAATTAAGGACCGGCAGCAGGCGCAGGAACAGAAGCAGTGGCATCATTGGCTTCGCTAACTTCTTCTTCTTGGGTTGGTGGAGGCTCCACATTTGCTTCAGTCATGACAGCGTCAGTGGCTTCGGTGGCAGCCTCAAGATTTAATTTCTCCAGTTGATGAGCTGGAGGGTCGGTCAGAATCACGTTTTCCTCGAGAACAGCTTCTTGGTGAGACGGGGCTATAGCAACTCTTGCTTCTCCTTGGGTGTCACCGGCTGATGCAGCCGGAATGTCTTCAGCTGTTTTAGCTTCAGACTCGGAGACTTGAGGCCTTGGTTCTTTGCGAAGCCTGCGTAACGCTGGCGACGCCTGTGGAGTCGGAGTTGGCTGGGCCTCAAAGTCATTTTCCTCTTGTGCTTGTGGGTGATCAGCCCATGATGCATCCTGAGCAATTGGCGTCAGAGGACGACCAATGCTGATGAGTTCGTTGTGCGTTAGCATAGGCGATGATACCTGTTGGTGCTCAATCTGAGGAAGAACTGCATCATCTTCAACATGGTCATGGTGACCAATGTCTTCAGCAGCGGTGGGATCAGCTGCTGGAAAGTCTTTGGCTTCATGAGCCTCTGTGGAAGCAGGCTCATGGACAGTCAGTTGGCGCTCTTAATGTTCAGTGTCAGAGCGAACCATGGAGATGGGTTCAACAATTAAGGGCTCTGTGGGAGCAGCATGTTCCTTCTTGGTCTTCCGCTTCTTTTTGGAGGGGACAGCAGCAGAGGCTTCAGGATGTTTCCTCTTTCTGGCTTCAGCCTCAGCAGTCCTCGTCTTTTTCAGTTCAGAAGCGGTGGACCTGGCTTTTGGCTTTGAGCCAGTCATGCTGGTTGGGAAGACAATGGGATCAACTTCCTGCCTTGGTGCATCGAGTTCGGCCATAGCAGGCTTCTTCTTCTGCTGCTGCTTTGCAGCCATCCTGAGGTCAATGCAAGGACGCCCAAGGGCCTTGCGCTTCTCAGCCTCATTGTAGACTTGCATGCACTTGTCAGCCAGGCTCTTCATGCGGTCACGAGAACCTTGAGCTTTCGCACGTTTCTTGAGAAAGGCTTCCTTGAGCTCGTGCAGCATGATCTTGAAGCTCTTGACCTCTTGCACGCTGAGCTTGGCCATTTGCTTCTTGAACTGAGCTTTCTCAAAGTCAATCTTCTGCTTCAGTTCGACGATGCGCTGAGCTAGAGCTAGCTCTGAAGCAATGGCGCCATGGAAGGCAACACTGAGACCAATGGGAAGTTGCAGGTCTTCAAAGCTGAGGTTGGGCGTTTCAAACCACTCATTGATGAAGTCATGGATGATTGCCACGTCAAAGAGAGGCAAATTGTTGAAGATTTCTGCTTCTTCTTTGCTCTTGATCAGTTGCTCAAGAGCGTCATCTGCCAGATCTTCATCACTGGACAGATCAATGGCATCATTGCGCAGAATGGCAGCAGCAGTTAGTTCTTGGCTTCTGTGTGGCAGAGGCGTCTTGACTGTCTGGGGCTTGGAGATGCGTGACAGATCTTCAGACTGCACACTGTCTTCAGGAGGTGTAGTAGCCAGTGGCTTCGCCCGTGAGATTTTTGGGGCCGAGGCAGGCTTTGAAGCTTTAGGCTGCTTCAGTTTCTTTGGCTTCGGTGCTGCAGGCGCTTCATCAGATTCAGCGTCATCTGCAGGCTCGCCCACAGCTGTCCCTTGAACCACGATGTGAGTGATGAGACCTTCCAGGTTGTAGAAGGGCCCAACAAGATTGGGTTCAGCTTCTTGGGTACCATCATCACGGGGAGCAGAGGGACCAGGGTTGAAGTCCAGTCCCAATGACTTCTTGTTCTCCTTGGCTGATGCCTTTGCGTGCTGGAAGTTGTGCTTGAAGAGATTTTCGTCACGACACCATAGCAGTGATGATGGGTCGGCATCTTCAGGCTGAGGTCCATGGACCATACATGGATAGAAACCCTGAGCAATAGCTTCAGCTCTGTTCTTGGGTGGAAGGCCTCGGAAGAGAATATCACCCCAAGGACTTTTGATAGCACTCTTCTCAGCATATTCCTTGGTCACGAATCTGTATTTGTACCACTGTTCTGCCCAATATCTTCGAATCCATTGGATTCGGGTTTTTGCGCTGATTGTAATCCTCTTCAGGATCTGTCTTGTACAGTTCTGAGAGATCATCAGGCAGATCTCTTGATGTTTCTCCTCGACGCTTTCTGCCACCCTTCCTTGCTGCTTTCTCTGTTGCCATGAACTTTAAACTGAATGGCTTCAACACATTCAAAGGCTTCAGAGGCTTTCGCTTGCTGGACAAACAAGAACTGGCTTCGGGAGAATTTATATGATGTTGTAAGAATTCTGCAAATGAATGCAGATTATGAGAACCAAGAGATTCTTCCACAGACATGTACTTGTGACAGCATTAAGGTGCGAGGGAAGGGGAAGAGGTCATATGCATTCTCAGAAGATTTTGAAGATAAATCAGTTTAGAAGATGGACCTCATCGTGCGAAGACATTCACTCATAGATAAGGAGTTGGTTCCAGATTTGTACGAATCCAGAGATCAGTACAAGTGAGGAATCTAACTACTTTGTGAAGCATAAGTGAACATACTAGGCATAATATGAGATGCAGTATGAAGTGGATCCAACATGTGTGAACGGAAACTGCTTGTGGTAGAAAGTGACGAATCTGAAGAATCAAAGGGGTCGTAAAAAGGAAGTTTTATTTACCACACAAGGAACTGCTAGACGGAGTGGAAGAGGAGGCCGAGCAGTTCGATCGTCCGTGCCCTAACTTGACGACGGAAGACACCTACGGCGACGGCGGAGAGGACGATATCCGCGGTCAGCGTGAAGACGGCGTCGGAGAGGTTGCGGCAGCGAAGCGCTTCGTCGCCGGCGTCGTCGAGGGCTAGTGGTGGCGCTAGGGTTCGTGCGAGAGTGGAAGAAGAGATAATGACTGTGGTGAGGCGTGTATTTATAGGGACAGGGGCGGCACAGCGTTATTACACAGGTGCCCCTGGCAATTCACATCTGAGGAACACGTGGTCATCATGCAGCATATCGGAGGTTGTTCCACGTCCCACGCACGCCTGGATTGTCGGGTGGTTGTTCCCACTTCTCCGGGTTTCAGGTGAAGGAATGAGCATTGAAAATGGACTTAATGTTTGTCTCTGTATCTTCTGCTGACAAGGACGCAGAGAAGACATTCGACAGTTTCAATAGAATGCATATGATTTGGAGAGATAGAGTTTGAGATAGAGAGCATAGAGAGGTTATGGTCCGATCACATTCACTTAGTTCAAAAGATTCAACAAGAAGACATAGCTATAAGTGAATGCTGTAGAGGACAGAACACTAGTATGTATATATATAATCAACATAGTGAAGATAATCATGAAGACATGTTGATTTTGAAGCCAAACCAAATGTGAAGACATAGCAAATGTAACGCCATGGGTAAAACACTTCAAACAAAAGAATTTGGTGATGGCGTTACCCACCGTATAGGAAGTATTAGACCCAGACACGGCGCACAATTATCGTGGCGCTCCGAAGTCAAATTCCACATTAATGTATTCACACTTAGAATGTATGTCTTCATTGATTGAAGATATACTTTACTTCGTGTGTTGCATATTTAAGTCATCAATATGCATAAGTGTTAGGATGTGTGCCTAATCACAGGACATTTGAGAATTCCAAGATATTTAGCTTACACCGTAACTTGCAAAATCTCTTCTCATCCAAGGGCTTGGTGAAGATATCTGCCAAATGCTCTTCAGTGTTGACGTGTATGATATCAATATCTTTCTTCACAACATGATCTCTGAGAAAGTGATGACGAATTTCAATGTGCTTTGTCTTCGAGTGCTGAACTGGGTTGTTGGCAATCTTGATGGCGCTTTCGTTGTCGCAGTAGAGTGGCACTTGCTTCAGATGAATGCCATAGTCTTTGAGTGTTTGCTTCATCCACAGAAGCTGAGCGCAGCAAGATCCAGCAGCAATGTATTCAGATTCAGCAGTGGAGAGAGATACACAATTCTGCTTCTTTGAAGACCAACATACAAGTGATCGTCCCAGAAAATGATATGTGCCTGATGTAGACTTGCGATCCATCTTGTCACCAGCATAATCAGCATCCGAGAATCCAACCAGATCAAACTCTGAGCCCTTTGGATACCATAATCCTAGAGTTGGGGTGTGAGCCAAATATCGAAGAATTCGCTTCACAGCTAAGTGATGTGATTCCTTTGGTGCCGCTTGGAATCGAGCACACATGCAAACACTAAGCATGATATCTGGCCTAGATGCACATAGATAAAGTAAAGATCCAATCATGGAGCGGTATACCTTATGATCGAACTCTTTACCATTGTCGTTGGGACCCAGATGATGTTTTTCTCGCATTGGCGTCGTGTAGCCTTTGCAGTCTTGGTATGACATCTGATTGGTGCAGCCGAAGATAATGTCATCCACATATATTTGGCACACAAACAGTTCACCGTCATATGTCTTCGTGAAGAGAGTGGGGTCGAGGGAACCAGGTTTGAAGCCTTTGCTCTTCAGGAAGTATTTGAGTGTGTCATACCAAGCCCGAGGGGCTTGTTTGAGTCCATACAGTGCCTTGTTGAGCTTGTATACCATGTCAGGATGTTTTGGATTTTCAAAGCCAGGCGGTTGTGCAACATATACTTCTTCTTCAATCTTGCCATTGAGAAAGGCGCTCTTCACATCCATTTGATATAGAAGTATGTTATAATGGTTTGCATAGGCCGGCAGTATGCGTATGGCTTCAAGTCGAGCCACAGGAGCAAATGTTTCATCAAAGTCAATGCCTTCAACTTGAGTATATCCTTGAGCAACAAGACGGGCTTTGTTTCTGACAACTTGACCATGCTCATCTTGCTTGTTGCGGTAGATCCATTTGGTGCCAATAACATTGTGCTTCAGAGGATTAGGACGCTTAACCAGTTTCCATACATTATTCAGTTCAAACTGTTGAAGCTCTTCTTGCATAGCTTGAATCCATTCAGGTTCCAAGAAGGCTTCTTCGACTTTCTTGGGTTCTATTATAGAGACGAATGTGAAATGCCCACAGAAATTTGCTAGCTGTGTTGCCCTTGAACGAGTGAGCGGACCAGGTGCATTGATGCTATCAATTATTCTCTCAATCTGCACTTCATTGGCCACACGAGGATGTGCAGGACGAAGATTTTGCTCTTGTTGATCATTGTCATTGTTAGAAGGATTGTCTTCAGGTTGATCAGGTGCGAAGATGATAAGTTCCTCTTCAGGTTGAGCTTTAGAGGGTATGATTTCTCCAGTTCCCATAAGTTTGATTGATTCACTGGATGGAACTTCATCTAGCACATTTGGCAGGTGCTCTCTTTGTGAGCCGTTAGTCTAATCGAACCGCACATCCACTGTTTCAACCACTTTATAATGAAAGATATTGAAGACTCTATAGGAGTGCGAATCCTTTCCATATCCAAGCATAAAACCCTCATGTGCTTTTGGTGCAAATTTTGAAATGTGATGTGGATCCTTGATCCAGCACCTGGCGCCAAATACTCTGAAATAACTGACATTTGGCTTCTTGCCTGTAAGGAGCTCATAAGATGTCTTGTTCAGAAGCTTGTGAAGATAAACACGGTTGATTGTATGGCATGCAGTATCAATGGCTTCAGGCCAGAATTTTCTTGGAGTCTTGTATTCATCAAGCATTGTTCGGGCCATCTCAATGAGTGTTCTGTTCTTGCGTTCGACGACGCCATTCTGATGTGGCGTGTACGGGGCTGAGAATTCATGTGTGATGCCCAAAGTATCAAGATATGTATCAAGGCCAGTGTTCTTGAATTTAGTGCCATTGTCACTTCTGATGTGCTTTATCTTGGCGCCATAGTTGTTCATTGCTCGATTGGCGAAGCGTCTGAAGACATCCTGCACTTCAGTCTTGTAGAGGATTATATGCACCCAAGTATATCTAGAATAATCATCAACAATGACAAAGCCATAGAGACAAGAAGCAGTTGTAAGAGTTGAGTGATGAGTGGGACCGAAAAGATCCATGTGGAGCAGTTCGAAGGCTTGAGTCGTTGTCGTGATTGTCTTCGAGGGATACTTGGCCCTTGTCATCTTTCCTGCTTCACAGGCACCGCATAAGTGATCTTTCTTGAACTTGACGCCCTCGATGCCTATGACATGCTTCTTCTTTGCAAGGGTGTGCAGGTTCCTCATGCCAGCATGCCCTAGCCAACGATGTCAGAGCCAGCATTCTGATGCTTTCGCTAGAAGACATACGGCAAGTTGTGGTCTTGCTGGGAAATCTACCACGTACAAATCATCTTTCCGATACCCTTCAAACACTAGAGACTTGTCAGATTCCATTAGAACAAGGCAACGATATTTTCCAAACATCACAATCATGTTTAAATCACAAAGCATTGAGACAGACATTAAGTTGAAGCCAAGGGATTCAACAAGCATGACTTTATCCATGTGTTGATCCTTTGAGATTGCAACTCTACCTAGACCCAATACCTTGCTTTTACCAGTGTCAGCAAATGTGATGTGACTTTTGTCAGATGGACGTAAAGTTGAGTCCATGAGAAGACTTCGCTTGCCAGTCATGTGATTGGTACACCCACTATCAATAATCCATTCTGAAGCTGCTGGTGTCGTACCCTACAGTGCAGTTAGGGGGATAGGCTTCACGAAGAGAGTTGTGAAGCAAAAACATTTGACGAACCAGTTGATTCTTAAAGCTTAGATCGAGATTAGGGCTGATAGGGCAGGTAGTAAGCGACTCAGGAACAAAGTACATAATCAGACCATTTGGGCATTTGATCTTGCGCCCTATAAGATGTTTAAGGTCCCCAACAACAGCGTCAGACGATTTTGGTTTTCGTCTGGAGACCTTTCCCTGCAAAAGAGAGTTAAGTTTTCTTAGCCACCCACATCTTCCGGGGTGGCTTCGAAGCAATGAGTCTAAGTGCAGCATCTGAGAACTTTGGCTTTGAAGCCCTAGCAAAAGGTCTTGCAGGTGGACAATAGTACTCATAAAAATAAGCAGAATAGTTCTTGGTCTTATGAACATGGCGGTTTGATGAACCACGCTCATATTCATAGGCCTGAGTATGGCTTCCCTGCAAAACATTTGCGTTAGTGCGACTATGGTGAGTCCTCTGTCTGTGTGAAGCCTTTGGACCATATGAAGCCTGTGGTCTGGGAATTGTCTTCTTCACCTGTGGTGTCATGATGACATTCACAGGAAGATTCTCCAAACACCTTTTGGGCACCCAGATCTTCTTCATAGTCGGTCCATTCCTGTAGTTAGTACCAATATACCTGGCAAACACTTCACCATTCTGATTTTTAAACAGTTTATAGTTTGCATCAAAGGATTCATCAATAACAATGTGGTTAGCGCAAGTGAAGCCAGATAGAGTGGATGGATCTGCTGAAGGTTCCTTCGCAGCAACCCATGTGGTTTTGGGGTACTACTCAGGTTTCCAGTGAGAGCCATCAGCATTCATTTTCCTTACGAACCCAACACCCTCTTTCCTAGGGTTTCGGTTCAGGATCTGCCTTTTGAGGACATCACATAGTGTCTGATGCCCTTTGAGACTTTTGTACATCCCTGTTTCAAGCAATGTCTTCAACCTAGCATTCTCATCAGCAATAGCAGTGGTATCCTCAGCAGAGGGGTTAGTTCCCACATCAACAGTTGAAGATATTGCAACAATAGCAGCAGTAGAACATTCAGCAACAGAAGTAGCATTATCACGCTCAATGCATTTAAGACATGGTGGTTCAAATCCTTCCTAAGCTGAACTTATCTGTTCGGCGCGAAGTGACTCATTTTCTTTTTGAAGATCTTCATGAGCCGCTCTCAATTTCTCAAGATCTTGCTTCCTTAGAAGATAATCATGGGACAACTTTTCATGAGTTGTTGAGAGCGTTTCATGAAGACTTTCAAGTTCCTCATACTTAACGTGAAGATTTTTTATGTCTTCAATTAAGGACTGGGATCGAGTCATTTCAGCGCCTAACAGATCATCGCTTTTGTCTAACAGTTTTTGAATATGTTCCATAGCTTTCTGTTGTTCAGTTGCAATTTTAGCAAGTGTTTTGTAGCTAGGTTTGGAACCACAGTCAGAGTCATCGTCACTAGATGTTTGATAGTGAGTAGTGCGTGTGTTTACCTTGGCACCGCGTGCCATGAAGCAGTAGGTAGGAGCGGAGTAGTCCTTGTCATTTGCGTCGGTGTTGGTGACAGAGTCATTGTCTTCAGTGTTGAAGATGGACTTGGCAACGTATGCTGTAGCCAGACTCGCAACCCCAGAATCGGACTCCTCCTCAGACTCCACCTCCGCCTCCTCAGAAGCGGACTCCTCCTCTGAATCCATTTCCTTGCCAACAAACGCATGTGCCTTGCCAGATGAGCTCTTCTTGTGTGATGAAGATTTTGAGGAAGACTTGGAAGAAGACCTTGAGTATTTCTTCTTCTTGTCGTCAGAGTCATATTCCTTGCTCTTCTTCTTCTTCTTCTTGTTCTCATTGTCCCACTGCGGACACTCAGAGATGTAGTGGCTAGGTTTCTTGCACTTGTGACATGTTTTCTTCTTGTAGTCACGAGAAGAAGCTTCGTCATTTCTTGAGCTTGATCGTGAAGACTTTCTGAAGCCTTTCTTCTTGGTGAATTTTTGGAATTTCTTCACAAGCATAGCAAGCTCCTTTCCAATTTCTTCAGGATCATCAGAACTGCTGTCAGATTCTTCTTCAGATGAGGAGACAGCTTTGGCCTTCAGGGCACGAGTTCGCCCATAGTTGGGACCGTAGATATCTCTTTTCTCAGAAAGCTGAAACTTGTGTGTGTTGAGCCTTTCAAGTATGTCAGACGGCTCGAGTGTCTTGAAATCAGGACGTTCTTGAATCATCAGGGCTAGGGTGTCAAACAAACTGTCAAGTGATCTCAAGAGCGTCTTGACGACTTCATGCTTGGTGATCTCAGTAGCGCCGAGGGCTTGAAGCTCATTTGTGATGTCAGTGAGTCGATCAAACGTGAGCTGGACATTCTCATTGTCGTTTCTCTTGAAGCGGTTGAAGGGATTGTGAAGGAAACTGATTCTCTGATCTCTCTGGGTTGAGATGCCTTCGTTGACCTTGGAGAGCCAGTCCCAGACTAGCTTAGATGTTTCCAAAGCACTCACGCGGCCATACTGTCCTTTGGTTAGATGGCCACAGATGATATTCTTGGCAGTAGAGTCCAGTTGAACAAACTTCTTGACATCAGCAGCAGTGACACCTTCTCCAGCCTTTGGAATGCCGTTCTTGACAACATACCATAGATCGACGTCAATGGCTTCAAGATGCATGCGCATCTTATTCTTCCAGTAGGGATATTCAGTTCCATCGAAGACGGGGCATGCAGCGGAGACTTTAATTATCCCTGCAGTCGACATAGCTAAAACTCCAGGTGGTTAAACCGAATCACACAGAACAAGGGAGTACCTAGCTCTGATACCAATTGAAAGTGCGTTATATCGACTAGAGGGGGGTGAATAGGCGATTTTTATGAGAGTATTCAAAACATGGGAGTTTCGAAGACAAACAATATAAGCAAGCCTATTACCATGCAGCGGAAGGTAGACTACACTAGGCAAACCATAGTCAAATATTCAGTGAAGTGAAAGCACAATGACTAACAGTAGCAAGGTAGTCAGGATCGGGTAGGAAGATATTATGAAGCCAATCAGAACACACAGTCACTCAGTGAAGACAGAAGATAATGCAATCATACAATGACTACACAAGGACCAACAGTAAGTAAAGGGAAGGAATGGATGAAACCAGTGACTCGTTGAAGACAATGATTTGTTGGACCAGTTCCAGTTGCTGTGACAACTGTACGTCTGGTTGGGGCGGCTAGGTATTTAAACCTGAGGACACACAGTCCCGGACACCCAGTCCTGAACACGCAGCTCAGGACACCCAGTCCTCACCGTATTCCCCTTGAGCTAAGGTCACACAGACCTCGCTCAATCACTCTGGTAAGTCTTCAAGGTAGACTCCCAAACCTTCACAGACTTCGTTCACCGGCGATCCACAATGGCTCTTGGATGCTCAGAACGCGACGCCTAACCGGCTGGAGGATTCACAGTCCTCAAGTGTAATAAGTCTTCAGATCACATAGACAGGAAGACTTAAGTGATGCCTAACACTCTTTGGCTCTGGGTGTTTAGGGCTTTATCCTCGCAAGGAATTCTCCCTCAAAGGCTTCGAGGTGGGTTGCTCTCAAACAACAAAAGCCGTACTTTAACTCTGAGCAGCCAACCGTTTATGGTTGTAGGGGGTGGGCTATTTATAGCCACTAGGCAACCCGACCTGATTTGTCCGAAATGACCCCAGGTCACTAAGGAACTGACACGTGTTCCAACGGTCAGATTTCAAACACACACGGCAACTTTACTTGGGCTACAAGCAAAGCTGACTTGTCCGACTCTGGACAAGATTCGCTCTCATAGTCTTCACTCGAAGACATAGGTTTTGGTTAAGCATCGCTTCAGTCATTCTGACTGGTTCTCTTGGACCCCACTTAACAGTACGGTGGTTCCTATGACTCAACAAAGAAGAAAAAGAACAACGAAAGATCTAAATCTTCGCGCTCCATAGTCTTCATGCGATGTATTCTCTTGTCATAGTCTTCAATGTGAATGTCTTCACACACCACCTTTGACATCAATGTCTTCATACATTTTTAGGGGTCATCTCTGGTAGGAAAACCGAATCAATGAGGGACTTCTACCTGTGTTATCCTGCAATTCTCACAAACACATTAGTCCCTCAACTAGGTTTGTCGTCAATACTCCAAAACCAACTAGGGGTGGCACTAGATGCACTTACACATAGGTTGGATTTCCCCTACGACAACTGTTCTTGGTCTCAAACCCATCTCATTTGATGCATAGTCTATCAGATTCCTTGATAGACCATTTGTAAAAGGATTTGACATATTTTTAGTAGTTAGAAAATAATCCAATGTTATTACTTTGAATTAGATTTTAATCTCCTTTTCACATGTCTTGAACTCTTCATGTTATCTTTTGAACTCTTCACTTTGAAAATTATAGTTTTATTATCATAGTTCATTAGGATAGCCGGCATGGGTTATTAAACCACCAAACCCATTAAGGGGTCGTGAAGCCAATCTGCTTCTACTGTAGCATGTCTAATGTTGTGAGTTCTGCTTCCATTGTTGACCTCGTTAAGATGTCTTATCTCATGCTAAACCGGCATGCCGCTAAGTGAGTGAGTGAGGTTGCACATTATTAGTCTCTTCTCTCATGCTAAAAATGATGTGGCATTTAAGTGAGTGAGTGGGTGCACGCTATTACTCTGTTTTCTCATGCTACAAGAAGTAGTAGAACAACTCATCTTTTATATATTGGTGATTCTTTTACTCCACTAGCAGTATGGTACTAAACTTCTAAACTTTCCATGCAAAACAAATGGGTCTTTCGAGATTTTCAAAATTTTAACTGGGTCGAGGTATATGATTTAGTGGGTCTAGGTCCATAAAATATAACAAAGTAGTGTTGATATGACTCCCACGATAATTAAATCATGCCCGTTTAGAGCATGGCTAATCTAACAAGTTGTTGGTTATATGATGTTACCATATCATATAAAGCTACCATTTGTAAGAACTCATATAATAAGGTCAGCTATAAGGGCCACCCTAGTAGAGTCACGATATTGGCAGCCTCCATATTTTGTATGGAGCGCACTCCATATGGATTACGAAGGTTGTGAGCAAACACATATTCGCCATGATGTGGCCTACATAAGTGTGAGACCCATGTGTCAATGGGAGATCCTTTTCCTGAACTAAAATATCCCATGTGAGTGGGGGCACGTGAACTTTCTTTCTTGTCACACACAACTTTCCTATGGAGTGCCCTGCAAAAGGCAGCCCCAAGACTTCTTATATGGAGGTTGGGAGGCCATATATGGAGGGCGCTCCATCAATTATGGCGATTACTCACAACATGACTACTCTGCTAGAGTGTATTTTTTGCCATAATTGCCATATTGGCAGTTATTATGGTGATTTTCCCAATATGACTACTCTAGTAGAGTTTATCTAAGGTTGGCTATAAGAATAGGGACCAGGCTTGCTGCTAGCTTCCGCTACATACTCCTTGTTCGCTCATTTCTATCCAATGACATCTTTTCCTCCTAGTGCTCTTTTTCCATATAAACAAAAATCGAACAAACTCCATGTCCTTGTATCCCACTTGTACATGTTACAGCTTCACCATTACAAAACATATCCGCCACAAACAAGCCTGGCCACAGTCATCACCAGCATCGTGCACTGTCGCGCTGCTTGTTATAGAATGTAAGACATATTGGGCTCCTCAGTGTAGGAGTTTGCAGTATCTAGCAAGTTTTCTCCGAGTGAGAAACCAAGATATCAATCCGTGGAGGTACCGGTGTCCTACAACGGTTGAATGCCCTGCAACAGAAATAAAGTTCTTTATTTGTGTCCCTAACAGTCCTAACAATGGTGTCAACCTTGCTAGTTTTGCTTGTTGTTCAAGGCTATTGTCTTCGGTCCTCATAGATGTCTTCACCTGTCACGTCAGAGGCCATAGATTTTCTAAAAAAATTGTGTTACCTGTTTAGTTCTTGAGATCATGTTGCATGTGCCTTTAAATTGAACAACACGCATAGAGCTCAGCACAGTATAACAACTTACTAGACAGATCATAAGACTACAAACACAAATGACGACATATAGATCAGGCACAAATGAATCTTACCAATCACCTACATCTCCCACACCTAGGGGAAACTACTCACGGAACATAAGGGAATAAGAAGTCAGCTTGGAGAATAAACTAATGATTCAAATAGTCTTGACCTAGATGAATATGAATAGAGTTTACAACTTGTTCTCACAACTTAGAATTCCTCTTGCAATAGTGAAGGATGAAAGTGATGATGGAGATAAAAGGACCAAAACTAAGTAGAACTCTGACGGTTCTCTGGATCTCTCATATCTATGTTCTGATTGTTGTGGCGGTGGCTAGGGTTCTCCGATGATATATGTTCCTTATGAAAGTGTCTTGTATACACGTAGTTGAGCTGCTGGCATTTCATACGACCGCCCACGAGAGTAGGTGTGCTAGCATGGAAGGTCGTCTTTTGCTCTGTTGCGCCTGTTGGCTTGGCTCTCCACATGGAAGTTGTTTCATTTGGCTTGATTTGTAGCAATCCCACTTTGTTTCCTTCCATAAGCGATATTTCCTGCCAAACAATGGAAGACATATTTTCTTCTCTTTTGAGGGATTACATTAGAAATAACCTGGAAGTGGTATGAATCCAGTGAAAACCAAGTAAGAATCGCTTGCAAATAATCATAAATTCTGGAGCCATCAATTAGATCCTACCAAATATGCATGAAATAATACTTTAACAGAGCCCTTGACGGTGCGGTCGCTTCGAGACCGTGGCCCGACGCCGCGCTCGCCTCTGCGAGCCCGCGTGAAGGAGGAGCCTCCCTCGTCGCTGCACTACCACATGAAGTTGGAGCCGCCCTTGCTGGCTCTTCGCCTCCTGAAGCAGGATTCACCCTCGCCACCTCTCTGTCGCATGAAGGCGGAGTCGGCGGCCCCCTAACACAACCGTGGTGTTCAAATCGGGCGCCATGTAAAGGACGAGCCAACATCGCCGTCGCGCTGTGACTGGCATGGCATGCCCGTGAAGGAGAGGTGGTGTCGTCGCTGATCGCGATGGTGCGCGGGCGTCCCCTCCACTGCGTCAGCGACCGAGGCTCTTCGTCATCGCGCGGCACTCCATCGGCAGAGGAGAGGGCATCTAGGGGGGCACATGGAGGCAGCGGTGCACACGGCGCCCCGCTTGGCCATCACCGAGTCCGACGAGGCGCCAGCCTTGGTCCGTGTTGACCCCGACCTCACAGAGGCCTGGACCTGTGACCGCTCTCTTACCATCATGGAGACGGCTGTGTGGTGACGACGACACCTGGATGAGGAACTCGCTAGGATCAGCAAGGGGTGATATCTCAGTGAGACCGCCGTTGCTGGCAAGGGCAAGGGTAAGGTTCCCAGCTAGGGTCAGCGTTTGCCGCACGACCCTCCGCATGACGCAGGAGGAAGCAGAACGGCTCCGCCATGAGTGTCAGGCGGCGACCAGGCAGGGTTGTCGTGACCTCACGCCCTTCCGCCGCTAGAAGGGCCACTCTGACGACAACACAGAAAGCAAAGGCGGTGCCGCTGGCCAGGCCGGCCACGCGTACGAGGTCACCATCCGCTACAAGTTAGTTTAGTTTTTTTAGGTTTTAGTTGACGAACAAAATATCGTCCTTTTTATATAAATTGTATACGAACTTAAGTAAATTTTGTACGTCCTGTTTATATGAAATTCGTCTTGTTTGTTCAAATTTGGTAACGCCTTTTTTAGGGGGTCCGAGTTCGAGATGTCTAAGGTCGATTTCCTAACGCAGATCATCAAATTCCCTACATATTTCTTCACCACGGCGCCGCTACCTTCATCCAGTGTTCCCCTGATCCCCTCGTCCTCTCTCTCTCTTTGACGCATCGAGTCTCTCCGGCGGAAGGCCAACAGATCCAGGTACGTCCCCCTCCTGTATCATGTCAAAGTAAGCTCGCAACTGATCTCAGTCAACACCTCTCCTCGTCCACCCACACGCGTCCATCTGAAAAAAAACACAATGCTTCTTTCTCTCGCCTGCCGCCCTAAACGCGCAGCCGCGAGGCCGTCGCCGGAGGAGATAGGGTTCCGTTGTCGCATCAGTATAGTTTGTTTTTCTCTTTCAGTTTGTTTCCTCAAAACATAAAAACCTCGACTTTTTTGTTGTATTTCTCTTTTTTAGAAAATATGTAAATGCAGAAACATACTGTATGAAATACCAGTTGTTTCTGGTTATATTCATGGAATCATGGTTAAAGAAGTTTCAAGCCTTTCGGCAAAAAAAGAAGTTTCAGGCCTTCCTTTTTTTTATCATAACATTTGAAATACAAGTCCTTCTATTTCCAGATTCATTGATATCAGTGTCAGGCACTTCAGTAGTACAATACAACTAAATTAACATATGTATTTTAGTTCAATTTCTATGCACAAGATTGGTGTTTGTCAGATCTCTGCCAAATTGCATACTCCCTCCATTCCTTAGTGTAGTGCATATATATTTTCTGGAAAGTCAAACTTACCCAACTTTGACCAAGTTTTTAAAGAAGGCCGTCGATAACTGTTACACGTGTGGGCGTTAGGGGGTCTGCCCACATATCTTTTATGGTGTATAAGAGGAATAGCACACACACCTACATGTGGGCAAAACAAGTAATGCCCACACACCTCTTTTTTCCCCTCCCGATCCCTCTCACACGCGTGTGTGTGGGCGAAATAGATAACGTCCACACGCCCCGTACGTCAGGCCTCGTACCTCATGGTCCCGCACGCCCTGCGTGACAGTCACCGCGCGTCCCGCAGTTGCCATGGTCCAGACCCTCGTACATGTTCGTTTAACTGTAGTTGCCATGTCGCTGAACTTCGGTTGCCATGTCAGACAACTACTAATGAAGCTATGAACCTAGGGTAGGGTCATGGACCTACCCTAACTGCCCTACCCAAGGACATCTCTAGAAGAAATCGCCTTTCAATCGACTTGAAGGTGTCCCACTCGACAGACTCGAAGACACTTGACCAAGAAGCAATCACTCGACCAAAGACCCAACCACTCGACGGTCAGGAGACCTAAAGGCGCCCCGCATGCTAACGGTCGGTCATTAAGTAGCTTTTATGGTCATCATAGCACTTTATTACTAGCGTTACCAGAAACACCCTGCCTTAATGTACATTGAAGCCTTCATAACGTGGGGTAGCTGGGGTCCTGGCGCACTCTATATAAGCCACCCCCCTCCTCCGAGACAAGGGTTCGCACCTCTGTAACTCATACTCACATAATCCAGTCGACCGCCTCCGGGCTCCGAGACGTAGGGTTTTTACTTCTTCCGAGAAGGGCCTGAACTCGTAAACCTTGCGTCCTTACAACTTCTCCATAGCTAAGACCTCGCCTCTCCATACTTACCCCCCTACACTACTGTCAGACTTAGAACCACGACAGTTGGCGCCCACCGTGGGGCAGGTGTTTTAGCGTTTTGTTTGAGGAGTTGCGATCTTTTCCGACCCAAATCATCATGGTTTCCGACGGAGTTTTGGTGGAGGGCCGCGAGATCCATCTCGGCGCGCTCACATTCATCGCCGACGACTCCGCCTGGCTTCAGGAGGCTCCGCTCGACATGGACGCACTCCCTGTCCGCGGGGCAACGCACTTTAGCGCGTGCGTCCGCGGCGTTCTCCTGCGGCAACCGTCGACCCCCTACCGGTCGGCTCCTGTGTTATCCTTCCTTCCCGTTTCCCGCCGGCGCAAGCGCTCCGATCGGTCAAGACTTCAGCGGTGGGTGAGACACGCGGTGGCCCGTCAGTCGGCATCCCTCAAGTCGCGGCGATCGAGCCCGACGAATCCCTCTACAGCCTGTTTGACCTGTCGACTGGCTCCGAAGAGACTGCATCCGAGTGCGATAGCAGCGATCCGGTGGCAGAGGTTCTGATGGTTGACGGACCGCCCAATCCCCCCGGTTTTACCCGCACCGACGGAGGCGCGGGAGGAGGCGACCCGTCGCATCCCCATGAGGAGTATCTTCCCGAGCCTCTCATGTCGCTGCAGAGAGAAGAACTTCACCGCCGGAACATGGATGCACTGCACACTCCTATCATTGGAGAAACCCCCGAGGCTCGCGCCTTGGAAGACGCGCGCCTGGCAAACTTGGCCGAGCGCACTCGGCTGAAGAACCTCCAGCGAGCACTCGACGAGCGTGCGCGACAACGGGTTCCTGAATCCAGCCGACGTCAGCTCTTCCCGCCCCCACAGGTATATTGAACTCCGATTCAGAATTTAGCAGTTGCGGCCCGTATAGCGGAGTCGATTCAGCCTTCCCAGTCGGAGGCTAGCAGAGGCTTGCTGCAGATCAGAGCGTTACTCCGGGCAGCAAGAGATCAGAATTCCGCTGTTTCTCAGTCGCGGAACAGAATTCACAGCAGATCCGTTGCTGCGGACACAGTCCAGTCGGCTCACGGCCCGAGATCGCCCCCGAGGCGTGAGGGATGTGGGGATCGGCGTGACCAGTATGGGAACCATGAGCAGTATGATCACCGAGTCGATCGTGACGGTCGACGTCGAGTACCCACGTCTCCCCCGAGGAGCGGGTCGTATGTGACTCGCCAGTAGGATGACAGGCGCCCTCATAGTGGTGGGCGAAGGATTCCAGTCGACCCCAGAGGGCCAGGCTTTGATGCGAGATCCATCCTCGTCCAAGGTCTGGTCGACAGGAACAGGGCTCACCGAGAAGGCCATGACAGGGATGCGCCAGCCAGCAGTAGAGTACATGTTTCGGGGCCAGAGTGCTTTAGTAGAGCCATCAGGGCAGCTGTGATTCCTCCCAATTTCAGGTTGGCGACTGGAGTTAGTAAGTTCACTAGCGAGTCCAAGCCCGATACTTAGCTTGAGGATTACCGAGTGGCCGTCCAGATTGGCGGCGGCAATGATGAAGTGGCCATGAAGCACCTGCCTCTCATGTTGGAGGGCTCGGCCAGAGCGTGGCTAAACCAGTTAGCACCTAGCAGCATTTACACTTGGGAAGATCTCTCCCAAGTGTTCGTCACCACATTTGAAGGCACATGCAAGCGATCGGCAGGACTGACGGAATTGCGGTCCTGTGTGCAAAAGCCGAATGAAACTTTGAGGGATTACATCCAGAGATGGATCACGTTACATCACTCGGTGGAGAATGTGCCTGATCACCAAGCAGTTTGTGCCTTCAAGGAAGGCGTCAAGTATAGAGAACTGAATTTGAAATTCGGTCGAACCGGAGATATGTCCCTGAATCGGATGATGGAGATTGCCACCAAGTATGCTAACGGTGAAGATGAGGATCGACTCAGGAGCGGCAAGCTCAAGTCATTCGCCCAGGAAACCGGAGGCAATTCCAGTCGGAAACAGAAGCGGAAAGCCGAGCCAGCGGCTCCCGGAGAAGCTTTAGCTTTGGCCCAAGGAAAGTCTAAAGGGAAACCTAAAGGGCCTTGGAACCCCAAAAAGGTTAAAGACCAGGAGGGAAATGATGTGTTGGACTTACCGTGTCTCGTCCACACGAAGAAAGATGAAGAGGGTAATTTTATTTACCCGAAACATACCACTCGGCAGTGTCGACTCTTGATCCAGCAGTTCCAGGGCAAGCCGCCCAAGGGTAAAGAAAAGGAGTCAGACAAGGTTGAAGATAAAGAGGACAGTGATGACGGATACCCTCAAGTCAATTCCACCCTGATGATTTTTGCTGATGTTGAGAGCAAAAGTCGACTGAAAGTTATTAACCGAGAGGTGAATATGGTCGCTCTGGCGACACCTAGTTACCTGAAATGGTCTCAGACTGCCATAACATTCGACCAGTCCGACCACCCAACGCACATCGCCACCCCTGGGAGGCAAGCTTTGGTGGTCGACCCAGTCGTTGAAGGCACTCGACTGACCAAAGTCCTGATGGATGGTGGCAGTGGTTTGAACATATTATACGCTGAGACGTTGAAGGGGATGGGCATTCCGATGTCCAGACTCAGTGCCAGCAACATGAGTTTCCATGGAGTCATTCCTGGGAAGAAGGCTGAATCACTCGGCCAGATTGCTCTTGATGTGGTTTTTGGTGACTCCAAGAATTAGCGCAAAGAAAAATTGACATTTGAAGTTGTAGACTTCCAGAGTGCCTATCACGCTATTTTGGGCAGGCCGGCTTATGCACGCTTCATGGCCCGACCATGTTACGTGTATCTCAAATTGAAGATGCCTGGCCCCAAAGGTGTGATCACCATTAGGGGCAATCGGAAGAAAGCGGAAGAATGTTTTCAAAAGGGTTCGAAGATCACCGACGCACAGATGGCAGTGGTGGAGTTGCAGGAATACCAGAAGACTGCAGACCCGAGTGATCTGTTGCGAGCCAAGAAGCCCGCTACAGAGTCAGCTTTCCAGTCGACTGGCGACACGAAGACAGCTCGCATCCACCCGACCGACCCCAGCGCCGCCCCAGCTCATATCTCGACAACACTCGACTCCAAATAGGAAGAAGCGCTCATCCAGTTCCTCCATGAGAATTGAGACATCTTCGCATGGAAGCCTTCTGACATGCCAGGTGTTCCCACGGAGCTGGCTGAGCATCGCCTGAGAGTCGACTCGAAAGTAAAACCCGTCAAGGAACATCTTCGACGGTCCGCCGTCCAAAAGAGAAAAGCTATTGGCGAAGAGGTGGCTCGGCTCTTAGCAGCGGAATTCATCCGAGAAATCTACCACTCTGAGTGGCTCGCCAATGTTGTCATGGTCCCCAAGAAGGACAAGTCACTTCGCATGTGCATTGACTTTAAACATATCAATTGGGCCTGCCCGAAAGATCATTTTCCTCTCCCCCGCATCGACCAGATAGTCAACTCGACTGCGGGATGTGAGCGACTGTCTTTCTTAGACGCCTATTCCGGGTACCATCAGATCCGTCTGTATGGACCTGACGAGATCAAGACAGCTTTCATCACTCCATTCGGGTGCTTCTGTTATGTTACCATGCCGTTCGGCCTCAAGAATGCCGGAGCCACATTCATGAGGATGATTCAGAAGTGTTTACTCACTCAAATCAGTCGGAACGTGGAAGCATACATGGATGATATTGTGGTCAAGTCACGGAAGGGTTCCGACCTGCTGACTGACCTTGCTGAAACCTTTGCCAACCTCAGGAGGTATGATATCAAGCTTAATCCATCAAAGTGTACATTCGGAGTCCCTGGCGGAAAGTTACTCGGTTTTCTCATTTCCGAACGGGGAATCGACTCCAATCCAGAAAAAGTTGGCACTATACTCCGAATGAAAAGCCCTGTGTGAGTGCATGACGTCCAGAAGCTTACTGGTTGTTTGGCCGCCCTAAGTCGATTCATATCTCGTCTCGGTGAAAAGGCATTACCTCTTTACCGATTGATGAAGAAGTCCGACAAGTTCGAGTGGACTCCCGAAGCTGATGCAGCATTTGCAGAGCTCAAAGCTCTGCTCTCCACCCAGCCGGTGCTTGCTGCCCCAATCAGCAAAGAGCCTTTGTTGCTTTACATTGCAGCCACAGGACAAGTTGTCAGTACGGTACTTACGGTCGAGCGGGAAGAAGAAGGGAAAACCTTCAAAGTTCAGCGCCCAGTATATTATATTTCTGAAGTCTTGACCCCATCGAAGCAAACATATCCTCACTATCAGAAGCTTGTATATGGGATTTATATGACCACCAAGAAAGTTGCTCACTACTTCTCTGATCATTCCATTACAGTCGTCAGCGACGCTCCATTATCAGAGATCCTGCATAACAGGGATGCAACTGGTCGAGTGGCAAAATGGGCGATTGAACTCCTTCCCCTTGATATCAAGTTTGAGGCAAAGAAAGCTATCAAGTCCCAAGCAATCGCAGATTTCGTCGCCGAGTGGATTGAACAGCATCTGCCGACTCAGATTCACTCGGAGCATTGGACTATGTTTTTCGACGGCTCCAAGATGCTGAGTGGTTCCGGTGCCGGAGTGGTGTTGGTCTCCCCCAGACGAGATAAACTCAGATATGTTCTTCAAATCCATTTTGATTCCTCCAATAACGAGGCAGAATATGAAGCACTTTTATATGGGTTGCGCATGGCCATCTCACTCGGCGTCCGTCGCCTCATGGTCTATGGCGACTCAGATTTGGTGGTTAATCAGGTGATGAAGGAGTGGGATGTCAGAAGTCCATCCATCACTGGTTATTGCAATGCAGTGAGAAAGCTGGAGAAGAAATTCGAGGGGATAGAGCTTCATCACATACCCCGACTGAAAAATCAAGTAGCTGGTGATTTGGCAAAAATAGGTTCCAAAAGAGAAGCCATTCCCAGCAATGTGTTTTTGGAGCACATCCACACACCATCAGTCCAGGAGGATCCCTTCACGGAAGAGGCCCCGCAGCCAAAAAGCGCCACGGATCCGACTGAAGTTGAAGTTCCAGCCGTGATCGATCTGATAATGGAAGTGCTGGTTATCACTCCCGTCTGGACAGAACCGTACACCACGTACATCCTAAGGAAAAAACTCCCAGAAGACGAGGAAGAGGCTCGACAGATCGTCCGTCGATCCAAGGCCTTTACAGTCATAAAGGGACAGTTATATAGGGAAAGCGCGACTAGGGTCGGCCAGAAGTGTATCACGCCAGAAGAAGGTCAGATGATCCTTAACGATATCCACTCGGGGACCTGTGGTCATCATGCGTCCTCTCGGACCATTGTGGCTAAAGCATAACGAGCGGGGTTCTACTGGCCAAGGGCCAATGAGATGGCTAAAGAGATAGTCGACAAATGTGAAGGATGTCAGTATTACTCCAATATGCCGCACAAGCCCGCGTCAGCCCTGAAAACCATTCCACTCGTCTGGCCCTTCGCTGTTTGGGGGCTGGACATGGTTGGGCCACTGAGAACAGGCAGGAGCGGCTTCACTCATGTGCTGGTAGCAGTCGACAAGTTCACCAAATGGATTGAAGCCAAGCCTATCAAGAATCTCGATGCTTGCGCCACTATCAGTTTCATTAGAGAGTTGATATTCAGATATGGAGTTCCCCACAGTATCATCATGGACAATGGGTCAAACTTCGATTCAAACAAGTTCAGGGCCTTTTGCGCCTCTCAGGGCACTCGGGTCGACTATGCTTCGGTCGCTCATCCCCAGTCGAATGGACAAGCAGAAAGGGCAAATGGCCTAATTCTCAAAGGACTGAAACCTCGATTGATGCGCGATCTCAAGCATGCAGCAGGTGCATGGGTCGACGAGCTCCCATCAGTCCTTTGGGGATTGAGGACAACCCCGAATCGATCGACCGGGAGAACCCCATTCTTTCTGGTCTACGGAGCCGAGGCAATCTTACCAAGTGACCTGCTTCACAACGCTCCCAGAGTCGAGCTCTACTCAGAAGATGAAGCAGAACAAGCCCGACAGGACGTAGTCGACCTCCTAGAAGAAGAAAGAGAAATGGCCCTGATCCGATCGACCATCTATCAGCAAGACTTGCATCGATTCCATGCCAGAAACGTGAAGAGCCAAGCCTTCCAAGAAGGAGACTTAGTCCTTCGAGTGGATCAGCAGAAACCACACAAGCTTGCTCCTACTTGGGAAGGCCCCTTCATAGTCACCAAAGTCCTCCACAATGGAGCATACCACCTCTACAATGTCGATCGCCAGATTGATGAGCCACGAGCCTGGAATGCGGAGCTACTCCGCCCCTTTTATACTTGAATTCTCACTCGGATGAGATGTAATAAGAAAAACTCCTGTAGTTTATTTATCAAAGACAAGAGCGTTATAATTTTCCCAGTGATTATTATTGTTTTTGTTTGCGTAAGAAATCCCCCAACGGGTGGCTTAGCTACGAATCCGTTTCGCCTAAGTTTGAAAAATCCTACCGAGTGGAGAGCAATCCTCCCACTCGGGGGCTTAGCTGCAGTCCATTACTCGCCTAAGTTCCCTCGCTTGAGGACTTAGCTGCAGTCAGGCACTCGCCTAAGTTTAAATAATCCTACCGAGTGGAGAGCAACCCTCCCACTCGGGGGCTTAGCTGCAGTCCAGTACTCGCCTAAGTTCCCTCACTTGAGGACTTAGCTGCAGTCAGGCACTCGCCTAAGTTTGAAAAAACCCTACCGAGTGGAGAGCAACCCTCCCACTCGGGGGCTTAGCTGCAGTCCAGTACTCGCCTAAGTTCTCCCACTCAGAGACTTAGCTGCAGTCAGGCACTCGCCTAAGTTTGAAAAAATCCTACCGAGTGGAGAGCAATCCTCCCACTCGGGGGCTTAGCTATAGTCCAGTACTCGCCTAAGTTCCCTCACTCAGAGACTTAGCTGCAGTCAGGCACTCGCCTAAGTTTGAAAAAATCCTACCGAGTGGAGAGCAACCCTCCCACTCGGGGGCTTAGCTGCAGTCCAGTACTCGCCTAAGTTCTCCCACCTAGAGACTTAGCTGCAGTCAGGCACTCGCCTAAGTTCGGAAAAATCCTACCGAGTGGAGAGCAACCCTCCCACTCGGGGGCTTAGCTATAGTCCAGTACTCGCCTAAGTTCCCTCACTCAGAGACTTAGCTGCAGTCAGGCACTCGCCTAAGTTTGAAAAAATCCTACCGAGTGGAGAGCAACCCTCCCACTCGGGGGCTTAGCTGCAGTCCAGTACTCGCCTAAGTTCTCCCATTCAGAGACTTAGCTGCAGTCAGGCACTCGCCTAAGTTTGAAAAAATCCTACCGAGTGGAGAGCAACCCTCCCACTCGGGGGCTTAGCTGCAGTCCAGTACTTGCCTAAGTTCTCCCACTCAGAGACTTAGCTGCAGTCAGGCACTCGCCTAAGTTCGAAAAATCCTACCGAGTGGAGAGCAACCCTCCCACTCGGGGGCTTAGCTGCAGTCCAGTACTCACCTGAGTTCTCCCACCTAGAGACTTAGCTGCAGTCAGGCACTCGCCTAAGTTTGAAAAATCCTACCGAGTGGAGAGCAACCCTCCCACTCGGGGGCTTAGCTGCAGTCCAGTACTCGCCTAAGTTCTCCCACCTAGAGACTTAGCTGCAGTCAGGCACTCGCCTAAGTTTGAAAAAACCCTACTGAGTGGAGAGCAATCCTCCCACTCGGGGGCTTAGCTACAGTCCAGTACTCGCCTAAGTTCTCCCAAACACATCTCAATCCTCAAGGACGACGAGGGGCAGGTCGACTGCCACCTTCTCCTGGAGAGCTTCGCCACAAATACAATGCGCGATTCATCCCGCTCCACAGTAACGAAGTACGGGTCGACTGCCCCCCCTTCTCCTGGAGAGCTTCGCCACAAATACAATGTGCGCTCCGTCCCACTATGCAGTAATAGGGTGTGGGTCGACCGCCGCCCGCCCCTGGGGAGCTTCGCCACAAATACAAGGCATGGGTCGTCTACTTCCCCCTCCTTCGAAGCTGTGCTGCGAATACAGAAAGTTTTCTCGAATAAAGGTTGGTTCACTCAGCAGGAGATTCATAAAGATATTCAACGGTAAACCAAGTTCAGATAAAATCTTAAAGGTTCTGGATCACGGATCGAGGTACTCGGGCATGCGGCCCGAAAAAGTTTAATGGTTACAAAAACCACTCGGCATTCCGAGGCAAATTTAAGGTGGGACATAAGAGTTTGTTCACTCCGCGGGAGGAGGGCTGGCAGGCTCGACGAACTCATCCAGGTCGACGCCGTCGGCTATCCGAGTGGCTGCAGCGATGAAAGTCTCCATAAAGGTTCGGAAGTCATGCTTCTAGGTGTTGGCGACCTTGATTGCTGCCAGCTTGTCTTGTCGCACCTCCTTGCAGTGGACACGAACCAAGGACAGAGCCACATCAGCGCCGCACCGAGCAGAAGACTTCTTCCACTCCTGCACTCGGTCAGGGATTCCGTTAAGTCGAGTCATCAGAGACTCGAGATCGTTTTGGAGCGTAGCCTCTGGCCAAAGTGCCGAGTCGATCCGTGACATGGCGACCTTCAGTCGAGCCAAGTAGTCCACGGCATCGTCAATGCGAGATTCCAGTCGGAGCAAATTCATGGCAGCTTCATCTTTCACGGGAGAGTTGATTGGATCCAAACCTGGTTCGATCCGCCCAGTCTCCTCTTCAAAGTTCTGGCAAAACTCTGCATTCACGATCCAAGGATAAGTCAATTTTCATACACTGAGTCGACACAAAAAAAATCAGTCGGAACTAAATGTGCACCTTCAAGCTTGATATACAACTTCTTGGCAAGGCTCCTCAGGTAGCTCTCCAGATCGTCCCTCCTACGAGCGACGCCTTCCATCTTTTCGGTCAGGTTGAGGTTCTCCTTCTTCCAACGTGTGCACTCCCTGTTGGCTTCATTCAGAGCAGTCTTCAGCCTGGTATTCTCTTCTTCCAACTGGCCGACTGAAGCCAGCTTCTGTTCGGCCAGAGCGGTCCTGTCGTCAGCCTCCTTCTGGGCAGCAGACAAATCCTGATCCTTTTTCGCCAAAGCCTCTCTCAGTTTTTCTGCAAAGAAATGATGATTGATTCAGAAATAGCAGAAGGGGGCTCGGGCCTAAAACTGACCAGTCGACAGACTTGTCTTACCGGCGGCGCCGTCTCTGACCGTCTGCAGTTCTGTCCTGGCCAGCTCCAAGTCAAGTTTCAGTTGAATCTGCTGACTTTCCAAATCAGCAAAGCGAGCTCCAAGATCACAAGATTTCTGAAATCAAAGGGGAGAAATTATTCCACAGCAAAAAACGACAAATACTAAGACTATAGTCGACTGCCCGCAGTCCACCATAGTCTCGCGAACTACACCCAGTGGGTGCACTTTGCGTGCCCCCGCCGGTTCTAATTCCACTCGACCGGCCCGCCGGAGTCGAGTTCAAAAAAAAGAGAGACAAAGTAGAACTCAGACCACAGTCGACTGCCCGCAGCCGACCGCGGTCTCGGGGACTACACCCAGTGGGTGCACTTTGCGTGCCCCCACCGGTTCTGATCCCACTCGACCGGATCGAGCGGAAGAAACAAACTACCAGTTCGGTTTTACTCGACAAAATACAAAGACTACGGTCGACTGCCAGCAGTCCGCCGTAGCCTCGGGGACTACACCCAGTGGGTGCACTCAGCGTGCCCCCACTAGTCCAAAAAATTCAATCGACACTACACCCAGTGGGTGCACTCAGCATGCCCCCACTAGTCCAAAAAATTCAATCGACACACCCAGCGGCGACCAACTAACCTTGTAACACCCTCGATGCGACTATATCTCCCACGTGTCGAGGCACGACTTAGAGGCATAATCGCATTGAAGGCATATGTCGCAAGTAAGGCAATGTTCACAACATCCCATGTAATATAAATAATAAAGGGGAGAACATAGTTGGCTTACACTCGCCACGTCAATCAAGGTACATAAATAACATTACATCATCCAAACACTCATGGCCCGACTACGGCGCCAAAATAGAAGATAAACCCAACGTGCGACACGGTCCCGATCACCCCCAACTGGGCACCACTACTGATCATCAGGAAAGGAAACATAATAACGTTGAGAGTCCTCGTCGAACTCCCACTTGAGCTCGAGCGCGTCACCTGGAGCGGAATCATCAGGCCCTGCATCTGGTGTAATAGTAATCTGTGAGCCACAGGGACTCAGCAATCTCGCACCCTCGCGATCAAGACTATTTAAGCTTATAGGTAAGGCAAGGTAAAAATAAGTGGAGCTGCATCAAGCGACTAGCATATATGGTGGCTAACTTATTCGCAAAAGAGAGCGAGAAGAGGAGGCAAAGCACGAGCGAGAAACTAGAGGACAACCTGCGCAAACATTACTCCAACACCGTGTCCACTTCCCGGACTCCGCCGAGAAGAGGCCATCACGGTAACACACTCAGTTGATACATTTTAATTAAATTAAGGTTCAAGTTATCTACAACCGGACATTAACAAATTCCCATCTGCCCATAACCGCGGGCACGGCTTTCGAAAGTTCAAATCCCTGCAGGGGAGTCCCAACTTAGCCCATGATAAGCTCTCACGGTCAACGAAGGAATAAACCTCCTCCCGAGACGTTCCGATCAGACTCGGTGCCTCGGTTCTTCAAGACACTTCGACAGGTTAAAACAAGACCAGCAACACCGCCCGAATGTGCCGACAAATCCCGATAGGAGCTGCACATATCTCGTTCTCAGGGCACACTCATATGAGCCAGACGTCGGGTAGGCCAGCCCAGAGTTGCCCCTGGTAGCCCCGGACATCGCTCGGTTGGACCAACACTCAGAGGAGCACTGGCCCGGGGGGGCTAAAATAAGATGACCCTCGGGCTCCGGAAACCCAAGGGAAAAAGAGGCTAGGTGGAAAATGGTAAAACCAAGGTTGGGCATTGCTGGAAAAGCTTTAATCAAGGCGAACTATCAAGGGGTTCCCATTATAACCCAACCGCGTAAGGAACGCAAAATCCGGGAACATAACACCGATATGATGGAAAACTAGGGCGGCAAGAGTGGAACAAAACACTAGGCGAGAGGCCGAGCCTTCCACCCTTTACCAAGTATATAGATGCATTAAGATAACATGGCAATATAATGATATCCCAACAAGTAAATAAATGTTCCAACAAGGAACAGCCTCCAATCTTCACCTGCAACTAGCAACGCTATAAGAGGGGCTGAGCAAAGCGGTAACATAGCCAATCAACGGTTTGCTAGGACATGATGGGTTAGAGGTTTGACAGGGCAATTTGGGAGGATTGAAAGCAATTGGTAGGCATCGTAGCATTGGCATAGCAAAAGAGCGAGCAATCTAGCATAGCAAAGATAGTAGTGATTTCGAGGGTATGATCATCTTGCCTGCAAAGTTGTCAGAGTTGACTTGATCCTCGAAAGCAAACTCAACGGGCTCCTCGTTAGCGAACTCGTCTCCCGGCTCTACCCAAACAAGACAAACAAGTAACAAAGACACAATCAACCACGTGCAAGGATCAAACAATAAGATGCAAGGATGATATGCTATGCGGGATGCGATGCGGGATGCATATGCAAGATGTGACAAGGAATGCATGAACCTGGCCTCAACTTGGAAACCCAAGTGTGACACTGGAAAGATGAGATGAAATCTCTTGAAAACGATATAAAGAACGCCGGAATCGGAGTTACGGTTTGGAAATGGCAAGCGATTCAAATATGACAACGGTCTGCGATTTGCAGCAAGTAGCCATCTAAAGGCAAAGAGATGAACATGCTACAGCACCCAAACATGACAACAAAATACATGGCAGGGATGCATTCAAGATGCTTAACAAAAGTCTAGCACTGAGCCACGGCCAATTCATCCATTAACAGGATCAAACAAGCATGGCAAAAATGCATATGGCAAACAGATCTCAAACTTAGTGAAATTAACACTGTCTGGAATTTCAGATCAGGTAGCACTCTTCTGAGCAACAAAACTACATGCTACAGAACCTGAACATGGCAAAGTAAAGCATGGCATGGAGCTACTCAAAGAGATTAACAAAAGTCCCTTAGTGACCTTGATCCAAAAGGGATCAGAAAATACAATTGCAAGCATGTGAACATGGCAAAAACATAATCAGATCACAGACTTAGTGAAAACTGGAGCATGCTGAAAACAGATATCAAGTAGGCATGTTTACAAGCTCGATGCACTCACTACGGAGCAAGACATGTAAAGCTAAGCATACATCTATCAAGAACACACAAAATGCAAGCTAGACATGGCAAGAACAATAACATAGCATGCATGGATCAACTACAACAACATCCGCAAAATTGTAAACAAGTTGACAATCTGCCCAGATTCACAAAGTAGCAAAAGTAGAGCTCGATTGACTCAAGCTAGGGTGCTCCATAATTGCAAACAAAGACATGGATGGATAGAGCACTGCAAAATTAACAAAAGATTCTTACTGATCATCCTCAAAAGAGGCACGGATCACTAGGAATCAACATGGACATATGGCCATGTGAAATAAACAGCTCAAGGACTTAGTGGAAATGCTAAGTCCCTGAAAATAGAATTACCAAGTGCCTCACTTTGCAAGCTTGCACTAGTCACCACACCCATCACAAAAATACATGGGTTGCACCTCTGGAAAGATGACAAAACCCTTAACAAAACATATGTAGATCTCATGGGCATATCATGCACACAATAATCATGGCAAAAATGACAAAAAGCTAAATGGAGTAGCAGATCTGACAATTATCTCAAGTAGCCCTCTTCTAACAGCATTTCGGGCATCAAGATGAACTCAAATGAAAATGAT